>NC_134369.1:15841250-16142500 GCF_035582795.1 Mycteria americana
TAGGTACAAACACATTTCTGCATCTAGAAGCTTAAGATTAAGATGCCACATATGAAAGCTAACAATTCTGTTTCATTCCATGCTCCTCTTCAGAGACACAGAAGTCACACAGAGATATCAGCAGCACTGGCTTAAAACTAGTTGTCCTCTATACAGACACCAGCTTCCATGTGTTCTGAACATAGTTCCAGGAATCAGTCATTAAAAACATACAATAAAAAGCTAAATACTACTTGACAAAATGAACTTCAAAAGACATTGGATTTGGAAGAATTCCACAATGAATACTTTATTTGGTAGATTTAAAAAAATAGTAAGTCTGGATTAAGCCTTTCTGTCAGAGTCTGAAGCTAGATTTTAAAAATTCCTACACCTGAAACAAAGCCTAGAATTTACTCTAAACATCTAAGAATCCATAGTGGAGTTACCAGGACTGATACGTCTGCTTCCTACCTTAGTCCTTCCAGACACTCTTCCTTGAGTTAAGAAATAAATATTTTTTATGTCTTTGTTCCAATCTGGAACAAAAAAGCAAAAGTTATTAAATTATCTTCTAAACAATATTCCAAACATAAAACTGCTCTTAGCAGTCTTACTACTAGACAGGCTGTAAAGATGCTCAAAAGTCCAACACCAGGGCCCTGACTTGCAAAGCAATCTTAGCAGCGTTACCCAAAAGCCATTCCAGCTACAAGCAATTACAGTGCAGCCTGCACAGCCTCCATTGACCTGATGCATTCCAATTCTACATCAAGTCAAAAATGACAGCTTAAGTACTAATCACACATTGCCATTAGTACTTGAAAGCACATCCTCCTGGCCTTCGTGCCCAAACTGGAGGTGGCACATGTCCCTCTCTTGCCTCTTCCACTCTTCCTGGAAGTTGCCACTCCCCATTTAGAAGTAGCTTAAGGCTCCATTCCTTCTACTCTCCTCTGGGTGCTCTAAGAGACAGGATCTTTCTTCAGGCTTCACATATTAATACTGCCATCATCCCTCTACCGTAATGTCCCACGGCACCTACAGACACCAGGTTTTAGCACGCTAGTCTGTAACAATGACCAACACAGAATAGCTGGAGGGCCACGCGGAGGTATGTACCAGCAGCAGCTTAGCCCTGTTCACAAAAAGACCCTTTATGGCAAAGCATCTGTTCAGGGAGTTAGCTAGAACAATGTTGTTTACTACTGTACCTCAAAGCAAAAGGAGGTACACTGTTGTGTTTAAAACCTGCATCACTGAAGAGCCAAAACAGAAATTCTCGTATCAAGAGGGCACCAGAATGGAGCCCCCGTAATCCAGGGGGAAATGGTGAGTGACCTGCTGCACTACTTAGACATTCACAAGTCTATGGGGCCTGATGAGATCCACCCGAGAGTACTGAAGGAACTGGCAGATGTGCTCACCAAGCCCCTTTCCATCATCTACCAGCAGTCCTGGCTAACTGGGGAGGTCCCAGCTGACTGGAGATTAGCAAATGTGACACCCATCTACAAGAAGAGCCAGAAGGAGGACCTGGGGAACTACAGGCCTGTCAGCCAGACCTCGGTGCCGGGGAAAATTATGGAGCAGATCATCCTGAGTGCCATCACACGGCATGTAGAGGATAACCAAGGGATCAAGCCCAGCCAGCACAGGTTTAGGAAAGGCAGGTCCTGCTTGACCAACCTGATCTCCTTCTACGACAAGGTAACCTGCCTAGTGGATGAGGGAAAGGCTGTGGATGTTGTCTATCTAGACTTCAGTAAAGCCTTTGACACGGTTTCCCACAGCATTCTCCTGGAGAAACTGGCTGCTCATGGCTTGGATGGGTGTACTCTTCGCTGGGTAAAGAGCAGAACTGGCTGGATGGCTGGGCCCAAAGAGTGGTGGTGAATGGAGTTTACTCCAGTTGGCAGCCGGTCACAAGTGGTGTTCCCCAGGGCTCTGTGTTGGGGCCAGTCCTGTTTAATGTCTTTATCAGTGATCTGGATGAAGGGATCGAGTGCACCCTCAGTAAGTTTGCAGATGACACCAAGTTGTGCAGGAGTGTTGATCTGCTGGAGGGGAGGAAGGCTCTACAGAGGGACCTGGACAGGCTGGATCAATGGGCCGAGGTCAATTGTATGAGGTTCAACAAGGCTAAGTGCAAGGTCCTGCACTTGGGCCACAGCAACCCCATGCAATGCTACAGGCTTGGGGAAGAGTGGCTGGAAAGCTGCCTGGTGGAAAAGGACCTGGGGGTGTTGGTTGACAGCCAGCTGAATATGAGCCAGCAGTGTGCCCACGTGGCCAAGAAAGCCAATGGCATCCTGGCTTGTATCAAAAATAGCGTGGCCAGCAGGACTAGGGAAGTGATTGTGCCCCTGTACTCGGCACTGGTGAGGCCGCACCTCGAATACTGTGTTCAGTTTTGGGCCCCCCACTACAAGAGAGACATTGAGGTGCTGGAGCGTGTCCAGAGAAGGGCAACGAAGCTGGCGAAGGGTCTGGAGAACAAGTCTTATGAGAAGCAGCTGAGGGAACTGGGGTTGTTTAGCCTGGAGAAAAGGAGGCTGAGGGGAGACCTTATGGCTCTCTACAACTACCTGAAAGGAGGCTGTAGAGAGGTGGGGGTCAGTCTCTTCTCCCAGGTAACAAGTGATAGGATGAGAGAAAATGGCCTCAAGTTGCGCCAGGGGAGGTTTAGAGTGGATATTAGGAAATTTTACTTCACTGAAAGGGTTATCAAGCATTGGAACAGGCTGCCCAGGGAAGTGGTTGAGTCGCCATCGCTGGAGGTATTTAAAAGATGTTTGGATGAGGTGCTTAGGGACACGGTATAGTGGTGGTCTTGGTAGTGTTAGGTTTACGGTTGGACTCAATGATCTTAAAGGTCTTGTCCAACCTATACAATTCTGTGATTCTGTGAAGAAACAATCACCACCTGTGCAACTCCTGTGCAATACTGTGTTTTACACTGCAGCTTCCCCGCTCCTCACACATCACACCTTCAGAGGTTTTTAAACAAAAACCAGAACTCAGTTTCTGTTTTCAGTTATAGCACCTATTTTTTACGGTTTTATTCTGAACATAGAAGGCGGGATAGGTAACTAAGCAATTGCGAGCAAAAACCTAAAGCTCATAGACCAAAATAAGCCATTTAGGGAGACGGCAGCAGTAATGGTCAAATTTTATTTGACATAATTATTTCACTTCTTCTGTATTTCAGGTAACTTTTACCACCAGATGTTTCAACAGTCACCCAATGAATTCTCAGTAGCTCTCACTAATATTGCATGATAGCAAATATGGGAAGAAAGCAGGTACTTGAATTGACATTAATAAACTGCAATCTTGATCTAGATGTTAGACAACCAATGCATGTTTCTTTAGTGTTTAGCAAGTGTTCAGGCAGAAGCTAAACAACTCTTTATTGTGGCCAAAGGTTCTCAATTGATTCATGAGCAATTGAACACAGTTGGCATCCTGCCTGTCAGAGAGATAACCCTATCCTGTTGAACTAGAGCAGTGAATCTTCCTGTCTGCAAAACTAAAATCACAATGAAGTTGCTATGTAACCAGGTACCGTGTTCTCAACCAGGCCATTCTGCCCTACAGCTGGCTAAATCAGTCTACAACAATTTGCAGAATGAGCAAGAAAAATTCTTGTTAACAATAAAACATCAGGATGTCTTCTGGGGCAAAAGAGGAATACCTAGGCTGTAAATTCACCTACTGCAAATCATGAAACCTCACAGATATAAAGCCATTGACCATGACATAGACAGGAAGGGGGAATTATCCTCCTTATGACCTTGCCTTCCTCTGTAACTGCAATTCCCGCTGAAACAATTAGCCACAAGTAACCTGCAACTGGAACCTAATTTCCAAGATCACCTGATCTTGGAAGTTAGAGGTACACAGATGTTAGTTATTCTGTACCTGTGCACATAAACAGTCTGTACTGTACATCTTTGAATTCTAACCTATGTAAACTTTGGAGGATGATCTCATCCTCAGCGCTAGCAGGAAATGTTACCCTCCACCACCAGGTTCACTCTGTATCATCCCCACGACCTTTACCCAGAAAGCAAAGCAAACATATCACCTGGCCACACAGTCATGCTTATTACCAGCAATCCATCACCTGTCAGTAGACTGAAGAGGGAGACTGCTGTTGCTGGAATTCACGAGGTTCACAGGCCACAGCACAGGCTGCAGCAGTGAGCATCAAAGACACAGCATTTCATCGCTGGAGTCTGGTTGGCCTGGCACTGCCCTCACACTGGCTTTGGAGGTGGTGGCTAAAGGACTAAACAACTCTTCCCCCCAGCTTTACAACATACACAAATCATAAGGGCTGCCACCTCCAATACACTGAGGAAGCTCCCGTCAGGCATACCAGTCTGGTGGAGAAAGGCTGCAGGATTCACGTACCTGAAATCCAGTGCAATCAGAGTTGCAAGGCTGTGAATCCATGCCAGCATCACCACTGGCAAGAAAGAGGAGGGAATTCCAAAACAAATCAAGCAAAATCAAAAAACCCCCACAAAAACTAAAGAAGTCCAAACCAAACCAGAATCCCATCTAGTTTCTCATAAAAGGAAGTCCACCAACTTGAGCCATCTCTACAGGACTTTTCCAAACAGTTCTACAGAGCAAAGATTTTTAAGGCCTGTACCAGGTATTGACTATCTTCAAAGACCATTTGGGAGCTATCATTCCATTTTCTGCTTACTGCATTTGTAAACACAAGAGTATAAGTCTTATGTGCTGTAGAATCAGCAGGTATTCCACACTTCAGTTCAAAGAAAAATCAGATAATCAAATTACATTCTCTCGCTGTAAGAAATAATTCCATATTCAAATAACTCTTCTAAACAACAACAAAAAAAGCATTCATGAAGACATGACATTATTATAGAAAAAAAATATACAGAACCTGAAATGGGATTAAGCTACTTTATCCTACTTAAAAATGAATTATACTGGAGAGAGACAACTATTTACTGCCAAGTGACACAAAAATATTGAAGAGAAAATTAACCAAAATGATTGAATAAAAAAAACTGAGTCAGCCAAATAAACTTTAAAGGAATAAACTTTTGCTAAAACCAAACAGGAAATCTAGTATTTCATTGAGTATGGATGCATGTAAATTGGACTGAAGTGATTTAATAAAAACAGTCACTAGAAACATATGTAGAAGCCAGAATGCTGATATTGTATGCGATTTTTTAAAATTACTTTGAATTTAGAAGGGAGGTTCCTCTCTACCATGACCCAAATAAATCTTAATTTACTTGAGCTACCAGAAGGTAGTAAGTTTCCCTCTCCAACAGAACCAACTCATTAAAACAAACTAAACAGATGTCTATTTAATGGCATCCAAACTTCAGCTTGCTGGCCCTTGATGAAGCTCCAGAGTACATAATATGCATCTCGTAGGATTGCAAATAAGGAAGGCTGAGTCTATTTTTGATCTTCAGGATAAATCAGACAAAGTCTTCTACATAAGAGGACTGTCATATAGTGTCCTTTTTAACTCAGACATATTTTATGTTAACAGCTCTGATAAATTCTTATAGATAAGAATAACCTATTCAAAATTCTTACTAGCAAATAAACTGTAACTACAATGCCTTGTAAATTGTGCAAATCACATACCAGATTACAGAAAAGTGTTACAATTAGAGGCAAATGAAACACTGTCATTTCACTTTAAAGTTTGTATTTGTATAAAGCAATTTGTATAATTCGACGTGCCTCAAAAGAACAAGAGTAAATGAAACTGTACAAACTCCTGAGGTCAGGGTGATAAATGAAACCACTTCCAAAATAAGCTTTCCTAATTAAGGCTTCTAAACCAGAGCTGGCTTGCATTCAGTTAATATCACTGTTACAAGTAATCTGAAATATTCTTGATAAAATATTTTTAGTATCGACTCCAGCATATTAAAAACCAGTTGAAGGTCATTATGAGGATGAAAAAAAATAAAGTTCAGACACAGGAAAGACAACAAATTCATCCCTAAAACTACACAAAATATTTTGAGAACTCTGTACTTAAATCAGTTCAAGATTAATTGTTTGTTTATAAATATCATCTTAATGTATTATAATCTGAGCATTAAAGAAAGAAACAACGTATCTGTCAGTTCTTGGATTACATCTACTGAATTCTGCTTATTTGTCCCCACAGGCCCACCTGGACTACTAAAATCAGGGTGAGTGGTTTTCAGTTAAAAGACAGAAACATTGTATATATAGTTTTAATCAAGTTTATGTCATCCCAGCCTCCCTGAAGAAATATTTAATTGCTTAATTAGACAGATGGCACTTTTTATTATATTTGTATTTGTTCACTGCACTTAAGAAATGTAATTTGCACAGCAAAACTTTTTCATTTGTTAGGTCAATTCATGTGCCACTAAATGACAATTTAGCACTACAAACTAAAGTAGAGATAAATCTAACCTGTTCTCTGAAATGTAAATATTTCATACTAGTCTTTTTAAAACAGTCAACTGTTTAAACTCTTCATTCTGTGTTGGTGTATGAATTTATTTATTTAATTTCGGCATATTCTTTGGTATGTCACTTTAATCTCATAAAAAAATAATGCTAAGGAATCCTTTATATTCTGTCACATTCTTATTATTTCCATTATCATACACAATCTTGAAAGGGAAGAAATTAAACTTAACCATGAAATGATACAATATACAACACACATTTGAATCACAGTCACACTGTTAAGAACTGAATGGACTGCATAGAATTTTAAAAGAACAATGAGATTTATGGAAACACAAAAAAAATGAAATACCTAAAAGCACTAGGAATGGCGGTGTGCAAGGTAACGGGGCACATGCTTTCCAAAGGCATGGGATACATTTCTATGCAAAACAGAGCTGACAAACAGGACATCCCTTAAAACATACACTGACTTATGCACACAAATAAAAATCCCTAATTATATTTTGATAAATCTTCTGAAGCCTGTGAAATGATTCATTTTTACAACACCTGACTAACCTCAGGTGCTTTGCCAAAAGAGCAGTTTTTTGGGTTTGGTTTGTTGGTTTTTTTTCTCCCCCTAAGAACAACAAGGATAAAAATGCAAAGAATATAGAGTCAAACCTGGACAATAATACCTATGACTTGCCATTATAAGAAATACCTATATATTTTCCAAGATAAGGCATGATTTCAGTCACAACTGAGCTTCTGATTGCTAGAGCAATTTCATTACTTCAGAAGGCATTGCAAATACTTCCACTATTCATCCCCCATAATAAAATCTGTTTAAACGCTTTTGAAATAATGCAAATATTTATTCTCTTTGGTAAGAATTAATCATCAATTTGAAGGCAAAAGTCCACAATGACCAAGAAACAATCCTACCCTCCTCATCAGGATCTTTCACAGACCTGGAATGTAAGTACCGAGAGAGACTCAGCGTTAACAGTATGTGCCAGGAATATCCAACGTTCACTGCCCTAATTATTTGAGATAACAGTACTCAACTTTCAGCAGGCAGGTACTCTAATCACAAAGGAAACTTTGAAAAACATGGCACTAAATAAACACTGCACATTTAAAGTTACAGGATGGAAAACGCAAAAGGGTTAGCAAGAGATTAGTACAAAATCCTTATATTATCTCAGGCATTTAGTACATGAAACACAGGAAAAAGTGCAGGATTTCAAATGAAACATCACAATCTTTTTGCAAGGTCTGAACACTGATACATACCTAAGATAATACTTTTTCACAGCACTGTTTACACACTGTCAGCTTCAGTCAGTCCTTAACCGTTCTCATGATTAAGCCTGAAGCATTCATAAGCACTCAAAAGTGAAGCACAGTCATTAAAAAGGACCACACTTGCCCTCTCCCCATTTGCTGAAAAAATCATTAACGCCTTCACTCCTCTCTTTCTGCCTAGGGAAAGAAAGAAAGGGGAGGGAGGAAGATTAGAGCAGAGTACCGCCTACCTCATCGCCATCGTTTCCTCCCAACAGGTCATCCACACATAGAAAAAGGACTAAAACTGGTCTCTAAATCGGTTTCAGTGCTTCAGATTGGCTTATGAGAAACAAACCATAATTAGCTCATTTTATGTAACTGATGTAAGTTTGAGCATTTAATGTTAGTCGATTTTACACTGACGTTAAAACCATTGCTCCTGGAGATGCCCTAGCATTACCACATCCACTTAGTGCCATCATTCTTTCATGTTTCAAGATAAAGGCAATAAATTTAAATACCATATATCAAGAAACTATAATTATGATATTACATCCCAGATAATTCCTAAAAACAGGAAATTGATGTTTTAATGGAGTTGCATTATTTTAATTAGCTCTCAACATTAGTCCTTGGCCACACAACTTCTGTGGCTGAGACGACAGCAGCTTTGCATAATTACGTTTGCAGACAATCACCTTCTGGGTTTCCTCCCATCTAGAACAAGTTAATCACCTTGTTATATAAAGACAAATTAAATATAATCTTTCAAGAAAATATCCCTCCTCAGATTAATTATTTGAAGCAAAGCAGAAACAGCTATTGCGAGCATGATTTTAACGGAAGTTCTTATAAAATTGGAGCACTTTTGGGATGGGTGGATTAAATCTGTAAACTTCTCCTCAGAGGTATGAATTAAAAGTCTCTGCAGTTTTATGAGATATTAAATTTATTAAAAGAGCCTTGACATGTTCCATGACTCCTACTCAAAGTAGCTAACTTACCAGGAATTATTAGGCTTTATTTTAAAACTGCCTTCAAAATACTGCCTATCACAAAATGACTTCTGGTCCAATCGCTTCAATAAGTTTGAAACTTTTCTGTAAAAAACTTCCACACAAAGCAATCAGAAAACTCACTGTAACTGCTCTTGGTAACTAAATTTTGTCTCAACAATATGCTGTGTTAAAACAATTATCTAACATGTTATACTAATTTAAGTAGGTCACACTGTTTCTATTAGATTTGCCTTAAAGCTCTTCCTAATAAATCTAGTTGCAAGAGAAGTGTTTGCCTTATTTTCTCTATAAAGTTGTTCATTTAAAATTATATATTAGGCAGCCCACAGTCTTTGAGAGACTCAACACATTCTCTGCCAGTTATATCAAAGTACAGAAGATGTATTTTATATTAATTTTGTTATGCTGCAGATACACAGAGAAGCCTTTGTGAAAATACCATCATTTACAGCTACACGACTGAAATTCTTTCCATATTTGGGAGGAGAAGGGGGCTGAAGGGAAGTGTTATTTATCATGAAGCTGCCATGACTTTACTCTCGTTGTTGAAATGCTCTTCACAGCTCCCCTGCAATACGCAAGGCATGACACAAAATCAGAAGACGTCCATCTTTATAGCTTAAGTATATATTAGCTATGTTTACATATAGTATTCATTTAAAAACAAATATGTTTTGACTGAAATAAAATGCAGTGCAAACAATAAAAGGCAAAAGTACCATGCTCTTTTTATTAAGGGATATAATTTTAAAAATAAAATAAAATAAAAATCTGTAAAACTGCAAGCCTTCTGTATCCTTTCCAGTACACCATATGTGTGAGAAATTAAACTTTCTCCTAAGCTTTTATTTTACTCATCACCACAGGATCAAAAACTTCAAAAGTTTGGAAATACTCCCATTACTCCTTATTTACCTTATAAATGAGATATGAAAACTCATGCAAAGAAGTGGTTCTAGGAGTAAATGCTATACAAGTACCTCCATTAAAACCTAACAGAAGATGAGATCTAGCGAGTAAGTGACAATTCATCCTAACTCACAGTTGTTTTTAATTACATTTAATTTCAGGTGCTCACAAAGTTTAAAAAATAACACTGATCTCTGCTTACTACAAAATATTTTAAGCTGGAATCATAATATTAATTAGTCACTAGTACCTTGTTTTTGCTTTGAAATAATATTTACATAATGTTCCATCAGCAAACATGTCCCAGGCAGTACTTCCGAGGGATACATTAAAACCAGAAACAAGCACATACAAGGTTTAGAGCAACATCAGAAAGCAGCTGTTGTATTTCAGCTGCACGGTGCTGACAAACTTTCACTCTTCTACTTTATACAAATGTAACAGTAATTACTTGCATAACCCGACACCAGTTCCCACGTTGTTCATTCCCACAAACTACATGGCGCAGAAAGGGATTAATTTCTTCCTGAAGTGCTACACATAATTGCTGAAATCCCAGTGTCCCATCTTTCTGATGACTTTTCCAAATCGGCCATAAATGCCTTCTCCACATGGAGCTACCAGTAAAATCAATTCTTACAACCCCTGCAAGGGATTGTAAGAATTGCAAGGAGTTTTTTCAGCTATAGAAATTTTTCATGAACACATCTGCGAAGTAATGTTTTTATAGATTGCTCTATCCAATTATTTTGGATATGTAAGCAACCACTTCTCTTCCCAGATGCTCCCAGTTCTCCCTATAACAACTTCACCATCCTGGTGACTCACTCTTTTTTTTCCCCTGCTCCCTTTTCAAAGACTCCTTGTGATCTCCCCAGTACTTCAGCTGCTGTTTCTGTCCCTGACACCTTCCAAATTTAGGAACTGCCTATAACATGAAATCTTCTTATCATATTCAGGTGTTCACAAACCAGATATTTTTTTATACAAGACTAAGAAATCCTGGCCATTCCTAATGGAAGTATTTCTTCTCAACCTGTTTCAAGTTTTATTTTGGCTTTGTGGAAAATGCTAAGTTTCATATCTTTACCACTCTTCAGAGATCAGAACTGTCTCATTACCAAGAAGTACACAACTTTTTACATGCTGATTTTAAATTCTAAAAGGGAATAGTTGATAAATATACTACAAAAATTCGCATGAAACAGGACCACCTCTTTTCCCACAGCATTTAGATTCAACAAGCTAAAGATCTCAAACTTACTTCATGGTTACTCTATTATAACAAAATGGTTTTCTCACTTAAAAAAGGAGGAACAGGAGGCAGATTATTCTTTACACTAATGATGAAAAAGGAAATGTTAAGCATTAAACGCGATACAATTTTCAAATTTCCAAAGGGCTACTTTGATAAGTTAATAGACAGGAACCTTAAACTATGGGATCTGTGTTACTGATGTCCTTTAAAGAGAAAAGAACAAGATTACACATAAGATGGCTGTGGACCTGTTTTCCAGTTTTGGTATGTCATCTAAAATGGAATAGACCCAGGGAAGTATCAATATGCTAAACAGCTTTTCTGCATAGAGAAATACTTGGAAGCTATGTGAAGTTGTGTGAACAGCTTTCATAAGGTTTAAGCTTTTGGCACAGAAAAAGTAATTTTGTAAGAAGCTCAAATTACAATTATAATGGCTCTAGAAGTATTTAAAGATACCAAAAAACCTCCAATGGATTTCTCTAGACTGAGAAAACTTTTCCCCTCAGGCATGACATGTTTGGTACTATAAAGAAATCACAGCTGGAATACCAGAGACTGTGTGAAACTACTACCTTCTAAGACCTGATACTTGAAATTCTGATTTATTCCTGATTTAACATCCTAAATCCTAACATCTTAAAATGTCAAAGCCAGTTTACTTGTGTTCCAACAGATTAATTTTGCCATCTAAGATAGAGAAAAGCACTGCAATTCCATTACAGAAGCTTCCAAATGTTTGTTCAGCCTAAACATACATCGTAAACTTCACATCATAAATGATGTGTTATTCTAGAAGATTTTTTCCTTCTCCATTGCAGGCTAAAAACAGCATAATAAGGATCTAGAAGACTACAGAAGATGTCTTGTGGTTTTTAATTAAAAATGTCAGAAGATAAGTATAATGCAGGCTTCACGGGATTTATTTTAAAAAAATAAAATCATCAAAAGCTCAGAAACCTGAACACCAGACCTACCCAGATTCACTTTCACACTTCATCTTATTTCCAAATGCTTGTGCTTGAAAGACTTTTAAAGATATTTTTTTTTAACTACTTTAATTATCCAAAATATGCTATTAATTCTGTAGGCATACTCAAGGAAATTTAAAAGGAGCTTCAACAGTCTTAACTTAGAATTGTTTAAATGATGAACAAGTACCACAGTGTAGAAGCTGCTACTTGTAATAAAATTTCCTCATGATGGCAGCATAAACCATTCTGATGAAGTGCTAAATGACAATATACATTCCTACTCATACAAAACAGTGAGATCTCAACTGCTCTAGAAATAGTGTTCACTACTTTTAATTTTCTCCCTCTTCACATTGCCATTTCTACACTACATTACAGTCGTCTTATTTAGTCCCCAGAATTCCCCAGGAGTATTATTCTACTTCACACATATAATCTATCAAGAAAGAAGAGGTACCACCCTACAGAGTATTTTGACAAGTGATACATAATTTTATGTATCTACCCCATAAGCTCCATTAGATTTTGTATCATTCGTATATTCTATTTTGAAAAGTCTATGACAACTGCACAATCTACGTGTTTGCATGAATCACTAAGTTGAGGCTTCAATCAAGATCTATGAAGTTCTTCCCAAGAATGATCTTCCATCAAGTTCTGTTTGCTTTTAAGGTTTCTGCATTACAAAGAGGACAATACCATGACTTTGAAGGCCCCATTATTATCTTGGCAGTAACAGTAATTTTAAAACCAGCCAGAAGGATTCTGAAAATCTTGCATTTTATCTTACTGACCTTCCACAGTATGTAAGTCACAAAGATTTATAGCCAGTTGTATACTTTTATAAGGTGTGAAATTCATTGAGTTCAAAATCTGCATAGATTTCAGCTTATATCAATTAAGTCTGTGTTGATTAAGAATAGGTTTGAGATTAAAAAGATCACCATGCTTGGAAAGACTTTGTGTAAAGGCTATTACTAGTGCAATTCACTCTTCTCAGACTACGCTGCAAGCAAGGCATTGCTGAGGCTACCACCTCCAAAAGCTCATCACCTCACACTTCGAAAGGTCAGTCAATGTCCCCCTCAGATCAGCCACCATAACTGTACACGTAGTTGTTCCTTAACCTAGTTCTATCAAAATAATCTGGGTTTTTGAAAACGACGCAGTAGAGTATAAAGTAATCCAGATCACTGAGACACCAGGTTAGGAAAAGACAATACACACAGTTACGCTCATTGATCCAAGGGGACAGTAAACTCCTGGAGGAGAAAAGACAGAGAAGTAAGAATGATCTTACCTCAATCTCCTGCCCAGCTGCAAGTTTCCTATCTGTCTACAGCCTTTAAAACTGCACTAAGCCCCCACTTGTTTCTCTCTTAGAACACCTACATAGAGTTTAAACATCAGAAGTCCATCTTTATTTATTTCATCTTCATGTTACTGACTAGCCGTGCTTAAATATACCTAAAAACCTTGCCAATCTGTAGTTTTACACCATCTCTGATTGATCGCCAACTGCTTAAAGGAAGCAATCTTAAGACTCCATCAAACTGAAGATAAACTGCCACTCCCCCTATTTCTAGATGTTAATAAAGACTGAAAGAACAAACATTCAGAAGAAAAGGGAAAAGACAAAATAAAAATCAGTCTGTTTTAGATAAAAATAGAAGCTAGAAAAAACACAAATGAAAATTTCTAACCCATGAAATGTGGAATGGATGTATTCGTTCTAGAAGTTTAACTTGCAGCACATGTTGCAATACTACAGCCTGTACGACTTGGCAGTTCACATGACTTGGCATTCCTGGACAGAGCAAACAAACATGCTTGCACACAGATGTAACAGCCAAAAGCAGCAGCGAAGGTTTTTTTGGCCGTAGTTAAGCTTTTTCTTAACTCTCTTTTTTCATGTCTTGGCAGTTTTATCTCCACTATTGTAAAGAGGGAGGTTAACGCCAGTTTTCTCAAATCAGACTCAGGTTACACTGACTGAAAAGACAGACCATATCTTAATTTGAGGGTTTACAATAAGAAGATTAAAACAAACCAGCAGCATCTTTGTTTTTAAGCAATATACTCACTGCATAGCAAACAGACATTTACCACATCAAAGAAAAAGTAGCTTTATAATGAAAGCCCACCTCCTGAACATTTATGGTTTCTAACATTATTATTATTCCTTGAGAAACCTCCCATTTTCTTCTCCATACACCCTTACAGTACACCTATTTTAGCCAAGACAGAAGCAGAGCTTTACCACATTTTCTCTGCTAACAGGATTTTTCAAATGAGCAACAAAGATTGGGAACAGCTGGAGCTTCAGAAGAGGATTGCCTCATTACCAGTACCAATAAACAGAATAGATCAAGTAGAGGAAAAAGCCAAGTCCTCCATCTAAAAGAAAAATTACTAGGTTTAAAAATCACAGCCTAAAATCAAGACTCTGCTGCTGGCGTGTCCATTTGTGTGTATTATTATATAACAACAACAATGTAATAATAGGAGTCCTATATGAACTTACAGCTTTTTGTTTCTTTAAGTAATGTTAGTTTAATCCAAGAAACATGATAAGGTCAATTGAGTTATGTGAAAGAATTACCCAGATGTAATTAGAAACCGCGACTCCTACCATTTTCAGCAAGGCACTTCTTCAAACATATAATGAAATATTCATGGCCATATTGTGACAGAAGAGCCTACAACCAACTTAAAAGAAGCAAGAGGAAATGCCTGACAGCCTGTCAATTAAAAAATTTAAAACATCCAATAAAAAGGTGTATTTGGCAAGACAAACTTTCACTCCCAAATTATCTTTTCCTCTAGTCTTATCTCTCATTGTTAGAGACTAGCAGAAAATACTAATTTTTATGTAACTGTGCAATAAATATACCCTGAAGAAATTTTTTTCAATTATCAGACAAAAGGTTTCATATGTAGGAGATAATTAGTCAAATACAAGTTTAAGTAAAAAAAAAAAAAAAAAAAAAAACCACAAAACTGAAGTTTTAAAAAGCAAGGGAAATAGAACATTCAAAATTAGATCCAAAGCATGACCTAACAACTGAAAGTACATAAATGCAGAGATAATGCACAACTTATGTCCGACAGTAAAATGATCGGTAAGCAGCAGGTACCCTAACATGAGCTACCATTGTAATATGGCAGTGAAAAAGGCAAAATTCAATGCCAGGATACATCATGACAGGTACTTCCAGAAGAGACAAGGAAATATTTTAAGCAGTTTTTAACCGTAAGTGTTTCAGCAAGACTTTATCAAGAATATCATGCACCATCCAGACTTAGAAAACATCAAATAAGTGCATGTAAAAAGGAGGACTTTCTGTATCTGGGGAAGAGATCAGGACACATCAAGTACTCTGTCATTTGCAACAAGCTAGGGCACATCTACTTTGTAAAACATAGCACAAGGCCGAGAAACGTGAGCTAAAGCAAGCCAAGCTAGTGTCTGAACCAGACTGACTGAAGATGGAACACTACGAGACATCTGATAGCCCAGGCACATCATCATGCAGACATGACTATACTGATTTTGGCTGAAAACTAATGCCTCTGACTTGCATTGTGCTACACAGGTATATGAGCTGGGCCTCATGTTCTCCACTGCACAGTGGAGACATGCATTAACATATAGCTTATTCAGCCCTGTACTTTGTAGGGTGTAGGACTGCTCTGTTTAAAAACAAACAAACCAACCAGTAATACAAATACCAGAGAAGGGAAAGCTGCCTTTGTCAAACAACAGGAATGGCAGGAGACCAACAGATACCAGATTGCCATTAATTAATACGAGTCAGAACTTAAAACAGAGTTCCCAAAATTTCTTTATTTCTAACATAATCTGGTAGGTACAGGAAAAAGGAAGAAAAACCCCAAACAAATGTAAAAAAAAGATGCAGATTAATCAGCCCATGAGATAATTTAAATGAAGTGGTGAAAATCAGAAGACATGACTGAGTCAATACCTGCTTGCAGACACCAGCCTATTGTCTGCAAAAATCAGAAATAAAAGTTAATTCATATATTTACTAGTATTTCATAACACTGTTCATGCAAAGAATTCATGGCTGTTTGTAAATATCAATAAATATTTTGGATTCTACTATATCTCTGAAGCCATGAAACTTCTCCAATTGAGCAAACACCTACTTGTGAACTTCAAAACTTCTGAATCAAGAATATTCAAAAGAAGTCTTTGATCTGCAGCATACGAGAAGATAATCTATTATGAGTTTACCATGCTAAGCTACTACGCAAACTAAGATCTAACTCTTTTTTTTCATTTTTTCTTAAACTGTAGAGCAGAGGTCAGCAAACTCTTAAAACTTCAAGTCACATTTTAGTTTGCTGAAAGAAAATAGTTTTCCCATGTCATGAAGGTATTACATTATGTAATACTTAGAAACTGCTTAGATTCTGAAAACAATCACTTTATGTCCACAATAGTCTACTTACACACATGGGGTTTTGTTCCACTACTTCAAACTTCCCACAAAGCTCTAATTGGGCAATGCATGTTTCTTGGATCAAGAGAGTTCAACATCTGTCCAGCTGGATGTCTCAAGACAAACAATGATGTCTTCCTCAGCTAGGAAATAACTTTTTTTTTTTAATTAACATACATGGTTATCTAGTAAAAACTCGCCAAGCGCTAAACATCTTCCCTCTGTGGTCTCTTCAGTCCAGCAAAGGAATCTGACCTGAGTTCTTGCCTCCACCAATCTGGTTCCAGCAATGGTATTGGAATCTCCTCCCTCCTCCCTTCCAACCAGATGAATGACAAGGGCATCAGAAGTTGGGTATTTTCTTCTTGCTGGCAAAGTAGGGCCTCAACTATCATACACAATTTCATTAAGAATATACCTTCTTCTCGTATGATCCTAAATCCAGAATGTCAGGAATCCCAGCTTCCTCTGGAATCATTAGATTATCCCAAAAGTATAAACCCCATTTTGTTGCAGTTCAACCCATACAGCCAGGATGCCTGATCTGCTGAGAGAAGGATGTTAAAAGCTTCAAATGATCAAACTAAATCTAGAGAACGGAAGGCATCCCTGCTTCATCCATAAAAGGACAACTAGCAATATCCAAAATCTTGCCCCAAACTAATCTGAGGAAGACTCTGGTGCATAAGCCTTACCCTTGCCCAGTGAAGAATCACAGAGACATAGAAAAGCCTAGACTGGAAGGGGTTTCAGGCAATCATCTGGTCCAACCCTCTGCTGAAAGCAAGGCCTTAGATTAGATGATCCAGAGTCATCCAAACTGAGTCTTGAATACTTCCAGCAAAGGGAGATTCCACCCCTCCTCTAGGCAAGCTACTCCAATGTTTGATTGTTCTCACAATGAAGAATCACCTTTCCTGGCTGATCAGGGATGATGGTGAAGGCTTGTGAATGCTATACTTTGATGGTAGAGAGTAGTGCTTATACAGCCCTTTCAAGCCCCACAGCACCTACACCTAAGCACAATCCTTAACACGCACAGGTTTTCTTGTGTGTGCATTTGTCAAAAGTGGGGGGAAAAGAGGATAGATTCACTAAGCTCTTACCTATGCTTCAAATAAATATTATGTTAAATGAAACATTAACATAGTTTTAACCAATTCATCGTAAGTACCAGGCTTGGCCTTAGAACAGCTGACAAGAACAATCACACTAGAATATATTTGGCTAAGAGACACTCGCTCATTAACACTTCAGCAAGAAGAGTAATGTATAGTGGCATTAGTCAGGGAGATACACATTTCCAGTATTTTGGGCCAGCCTTGCCTTTAATCCAACTAAAAGGTTTTGGCAGGCAGTTGAGAGCTGCCATTTGCAAACAGAGGTGATATTTAGCATATTTATTAAGACCTCGGCTCCTGCAATCATGTAATGACTACAAGATGAAAGCAGGCATTCTTAAAAGATGTTCCTAATATTCATAGTTTAAGAGAGAAAAAATAGGCCCTGAAGAGGCTCAGGAAACAGATATAAATATGTGGGTATAAAGAGTACAAGCCCAGTAAACTTAGAAATTGTTAAGCAATTTTACATGAGAACTATAGATTTCAGGCATTCTACTGTACTCCACACATAAATTATAATAAGGTCCACAAATATGCTATTTTTAAAATCCTCTTTTTTGCATTTTACTTGGAAGATTTTCATAACTCTCAAATCCTAACCATTTCCTTTGTGTGTTCTTTTACCTCCTCCACCCAATAAAAATTCAAAATTTGACCTTGTAGAGACTGTAGCTCAAAATGAATTTAAATAAGAACAAGTTAAATTCTTTGGCTTCGCTGTTTCTCAACTGCCCCATTTATCCCCCACTTCCATTCCTGTAATTTACCATATATCTTCATAAAAATAAGCAAGCCATCTAAACTATAGACATAAGCAGTGCAAAGTTCAAGTTCTATATAGCTTATAAACAGATACTCAACAGCACATCTATAAAAAGACCTGATCCAGTTGCTGCCGTACAAAAAGTTTCATGTAACTAGTATGAACAAGCAAAGGCTATCTGGTGATTTTCTCACAAAGCTGTCACAGTCCTTCACAATGACCATCAAAACGCACACATGTAAACAGTTGAGTGAGCCAAGCACAGTAAAGTCTTGAAGAAGAATTAGAGCAAGAAAATCACAGATGCCTACACCAGCATTTCCAACTTGAGCGTAACTTGGCTTGAAGTTTTGCTATAGTATCGCTGACAGTAACGGAGTTCTTCAGTAACAGTGGTTTCATTGAACAAACCAACAGTTTTTTGAAAGCTTAAATATTTACTTACAAATAATTTAGCTCGTACCCAGAAAAGCACGATAAACAATGAAGACTTCAACAAACATCTCTCTTACAGAGCTCTCTATAATTCTTTCAACACATACACACAAAAAAATCCTATACGCCAAGCATTCATCTTCTATGTTGGAGATGGCTAGGAGACAGCTTTGTACTGGCTAGGAGACAGCTTTGTAACTGGCTAGGAGACAGCTTTTTACAAATGGACCTACGGGTCCTTGTGAAGAAGTTGAACACAATTTATTTATTACACAATTTTCTTTCTAGATCTTGACCTCTTCACTACAACAGGGAAATGCAGAAAACAAACAAAAAAAGAGACAGAATCTACACCAAGAGATTATTACACACCTTTAAGTTTTCTACAGCAAGCAATACCAGGAAAGCAGGGAAAGGAACAGACAGCATTTGTCTCAAAAACATGAACTAGTGTACCAAAATAAGCTGGCTCACTGATAAAGACTGACATGCTCTTGCAGAAAAGCACAGGCTAACAAAACCAATTACGGAAGCTTCAACATACTTTGCCGACTAGAAGTTCCTTGTCCCTATGACCTGGAAACAGGTCTGACAAAAATCAGTTTCAACAAGGTTCAGCTTCTGTGGTTTCCAAAAAGACCCTCCTCACACACAGAGGTCCTTTGGTACTTCGGCTGCACTCTCCAGAAGACTAGCACACTTCCGTTCTTTTCAAGAAGCTGAGTGTTCACGTTCAGAATAAAGATGAAGCTTTAGCAAAGACAGAAGCGCAAAAGTAAAATTACGCTATTGATGCTCATTGACTATCTGAGAGAGGTATAAACATTGAGCTCTGAAGATTTAGAAGTTAATTTGACTTTTAAAATATATGATGTTCCTCTAAAACAGGCTTGGATAATAATTTTTTAAATTACATTTTATTTCAATATTGCCGTTCTCCCATTGTCTCAGGAATACTCATGAACCCTAGATATAACCATGCATCATTGCATTCTACAGATTCATCAAGAAATTTTCTTGGCTTAAGCCTGTACTCTTTAAAACATACTTCTAAACATCAATTTTTATACTCTTCCTGACTGCCATTTCTGAAGATAGATTTTGTCTAAATTTGCTTATCTTGTTTGCTTCTGTAATTTTCTTAAATTCTTTCTGAACTATCTTTGTAATACTGAAAATTCTAGCCCCTCATCGAAATAGAGACACCTGAAATAATTGTCATCTTGCATTAATTACAATCTGATATTTCCCATGAGGAAGAAATGCAGAGAATACAGTGCATGACAGGCAGATCTTTAGGAAATCCATCAGTCCTATAAAAAATTTTTACTTTTACATTAGGCAGTATTCTATTATTTAGAAATCCCCACAACTGATACACTGGAGCTTAAATGTTACTGTTACCAACTCTCCCCCTCTGAAAAACACAAAAATAGACACACTTTGTCAAATACAACTCTTATTAACAAACATCTTGGTAAGGTTATTAAAAAAAAAAGCCAAAACAAACAAAAAAAGCCCAACAAAACAAAACACCAAAAACCAACTCACAATTCCTATGCTCTTTGTTGGATCTCATTAAGAAATAGAAGTAGGACAACATCCAAACCCAGCACCCCAAGTTAGAAATATGAGTTTGTTTTGCCATCTATGTAAACTATTTTGCAGCTAGTCAATACCACAAAGATCAATAAACCCAATAACAGGCTTCCTTCCTAGACCTTTACAAATAACACCATATTACCATAAAAAGCAGACAGTAGACGATTGCAGATTAGCTGCAGTTTTCAACATCACTACATAAACATCTGAAGAACAATAAACAATTCATCTTACTTATTCAAATGAATCATTTCAATTTGCTCACCAGGAACTATATATGGTCAGGTAATCCTTCTGCTTTCTGGGATACATAGAAACGTGCCTCCTGTAATTTGGTTTATGCCACAATTACTTCGAGAACATTCTCCAGCAGCACAATCCCATTCTCTACCTTGGCAATAAATGTCTTCCGTTGAACTGTAGGAAAGGCATGCCATCTTGCAGGAAGGGCTCCCATTGCATACGTCTTTACAATTAAGCTGATCTTTCTCGAAGCTGTTAAGCAACGCATTTTGCTAAATGTCACACCAAGTGCATTCAAGTGCATTCCATGAGATGGAATGTACGTGGTGTCCCTGCAGAAACCACATCCTCCCACCACAGCTGTAGATTTGAATGTTCCTTTGTATTCCTTATTTGGAAAAAAGGACAAAAATATCCAGTATTTTACAAGAGTAACTCTCCGTGCACCAAAACAATGCCTTGGTATTTTGCAAAGTTCTTGAAAAGGAAATTTACTCAGTTTCCCGATCGCAAAGGGTAGCAAAATAAACCAAGTGCCAAGCACTATCACACCTCTACAGGAAAGTCTATGTACCATAAATATGTATCAGAACATATCAGTGATCTAGCCTGGGTGTCTGCGCATCCTTATATAACACTCAGACTCCATAAATGGTACTTTAAAGCCTAAACTACGTTAAAAGCATGATGCGTATCTGTATTCAAAACTCCACAAGACATTCATTGTCTATAAGCATTTGTAAAGTGCCCATTCTTTAAAACAAAAGCTTAATGCTCTTCCAATAATGTTTAAACACAGATGTTGTTTAGCAAATTGTTAATTTTTCCCTATCTCTGTCAAAGTATTTTTGGCATAGTAACTTCATTTCAAAGTTCACAGGTAAAACTACTTAATTTTAACTATGCATTGTTTTTATTTAACTGGAGCTATTTTAGTTCTGCTCATTGATGTAACAGGCGTAAAAAGCTAAGGTCAGGTAAGAGGTATTTAAGAAACAAATGTAAAAAAAAAAAAAAAGAAAAATAAGATTAATTACTTCAGATGGGAAGTGTATAAACTCTTTAAGGACAACTGCCAAATCTCAAGGAATGTCTAGTCTCTTGGGAGGTCTAAATCTCTGATGTGCTCTACTTAATTCTCCTCTGCCATGCAGTTCCACTGCCATGTATGATTTTCTGAAGAGCTTAAGTCCAACTAAGATCCCACTGCTACTGAAAGGAACAGTCGCACCTCCTGCCTTCCCAACGCTTCCTCTGCACCAGCACTGGTGCTTGTGCAGCCATGCAGCAAAGTGAAGGGCAAGTTATTCAGCTGAAATCGGTCTCTCATAGGACGTGTTTTCCAGCTAGATCAAAGAAGTGAGCTGGAGCATCAGGCTGCTAAACAAGTGTTCCAGGACTGGTCAGGAAAGGGCTGCAAAGGAAAGGTACAGTGGAAATGTTAGTATCCCTTTCATTGGAAGCTCTTTTTTAGATTAATTTAAGCACCTCATGAAACTTAATAGCTAGTCAATCTGTGTCCTTCTCATCGACAGCAATCAGGATAGGACTTCACACCTTCTTCTTCTAATGAAAGTGAAGAAGTTGAATTAATTGGCCTCTAACTCAGCCATGCAGTAATCCAAAACTCAACAAAATCAGCAAGCTTCAGATTAGACCTTTAATGACCTAGAGTGGTGAAACCACATAATTTACTTTTCTTGTCCTTTGTTTCTACAGAAATGCTCAGAAGCAGGCGCATGTTAATTCCTTTGACTCTTCCACTCCCACACACTGGATATAAGTAGTCCACCATCTGGTGGCAACAGCTACTTCAACCAAGCACATAATACCTCCCTAATAAAAACAGTAACCTAAGAAAGAAATTCCTGCCAAGTTTTAAGCAGCAACAAGAAACTTTTCAGGGCACCATTTAAAACTTCTCAGAATACACAAAGCATATGCCTACGATGGGGTGAGGGGAATGGACTTGGAAAATGGTACCAAACAGAATACAAAAGTACAAAACTACCCAAGGTCAGTTGTTTTCAAAAGTCTTGGTTCTTCTCCCCACACATTTTATAACCTGAAAAAGGTAAACAAAGACACCTATTGAAGTTAAGGGAAAAAATGGAGAAGAGTTTTTTAATAATATAACTTTCAAAATAGGTACTGCAGTACCCCTAATGCTTTATTTATGGATTTTCTGACTTTAATCACTCTAGTTCTTTGTCTTTCACTTAGATACTCCTGCTGACAGTATTTTGTTAGCTGTTTGGAATGTGAAAGCTCACAACAGCTATTGTCACAAATGAGAAGCAAAACCAGGGACTTGCTTGAACAGCTTAATTGTATGCAGGCAGAATACATTTTAGAGCCAAA
This sequence comes from Mycteria americana, assembly GCF_035582795.1. Classification (NCBI taxonomy): domain Eukaryota; kingdom Metazoa; phylum Chordata; class Aves; order Ciconiiformes; family Ciconiidae; genus Mycteria; species Mycteria americana. The sequence continues at coordinate 15,864,118 of NC_134369.1, forward strand.
CTGAACATTGAAAAACAGCAAGATATCTGAATCTGTATTGAGACTGTATTTAGAATCAAAACTTTGATTAACCCCAGAGAGTATCACAACTAAATAAGAAAAACCCAGGAAATGTTACAACACAGAAGCAACTATCCACTTTGAAAGAATAACATGAATTTTAAAAAAGCCAACACTACTGTCTTATTTTATAAATACTTGTTATTCCATCAGTCCCAGACTAGTAGGAAGCTGAAAACACTGCCTAGCAAGGAGAAAGTTCTCCCCTCTGGACTCAAATCGACAAGCAAGTACTAATTTTAGAATCTTTACTGAAAGCATGTAAGAAAGAAAAGTTCTTTACCCAGAACAGCTACAGAGGTAAGTGACTTTTATAGTCCTGTACTGAAAGACCTACCATCAACCAGGTACTGGCTGCATAGTAAGTTGGTAGAAAGCAGCTGCACAGTAAGTTTCCACATAAGAGATGATGTAGGATTTACTTCTTGTATCTCTAAACATCAATAGCTGAGCTAGTCATTGCATTGCAGTCCACTGCATTTCACAGTGCAAAGAAAGGGAATTTGGGGGAACAATTCAACTGGTCTATTTTAGATGTCAACTTTAAGACAGATGAAGTTGCCCTAGAAATGCCTTTCTTCTGCTACCTTTCTTCTGAACCTGGAAGTGACTTTCTCAGATGTCATCTATGCTACAGATATCTACAGCTGGACAAAAAGTAAATCTGTGTATAATTTCTAGCTAATGGCTTCAAGACCACAACAAATACACAAGACATGCTTGAAAGTACCAAAGAAAAGCCATGGGTGACTGTATCACATCACAGATTCAGCTGAGCTTGCTAACTGGGCAATCATATAATAACTGAGTCCCTGCAAGACCAAGGGTGGTTTGACGGATGGCATAGCTTTCAGAATAGACACATTTTATTTTACACACTTATCCTTTTGGCAGCTGCGATCTCATGGTCATATCAGAACACATGGCTTCTGGACACCCTTAGCACAATCTCTCTTTCCCCTCTTATGAGGTAAGAAACGCCATAAGAATACCAAGAACATGTTTTCAGCATTCTTGGTAAAGACATCTCTAAAAACTACCCACTGTAAAAATGTAGAGCAGTCCTAAAACACAATCTTAGTGAATAAAACTGCATAAGAAATGAAAGATGCTAAAAGGCAGAACCAAAACTATACTTCTACTAAAGTAACATTCAACAATTAAGAAGCATGGTTAAAACTGATCCTGCTTAATTCTTCATGAACACTTTGCTTCTTTATGTTAAACAAACTGCAGTACAATTAAAAAGCATTTAAATTATTTCAGATACCAGTATTTATGAATTCTAGCGTAAAAATATGTCTCAGTGTAAAACTTGGTAACGGATAGGACAAAAAAATAAATTTGGGATTAATCTTCTCAATTTACATTTCTTAATATAACTATTATCTGGCTTTATATATATGTAAATATGTATACTTGTATTTATATACATATCATATATTTATGTATATAAGTATTCTGCCGATTCTTCTGTTTATTCTCAGACTGTACTGAAAACATCTATAAGCTAAAATATTAATCACTGAAGTAATTTATTAAATCAATAGCTATTGTTCTTCAGCCAAGATAGCATACTGTTGAATACCCTCAAATCACACAGTACTTATTCTGATACACATACAACTATGCAACATTCAGTGAATACCTGAAAGTTCCTCTCTTATCAAACTTGCATGTATAGTACAAAAAATTTAAAATTAAATATGTATGCATATATATATATATATAAAATGTTGTTCAGGAAGTGCTCTGGCAGCATATTTTGCAAAGTAAATCATGCTGGGGAAGAGGTTTATAGAAATAGGAATACAGAGATACTGAAGAGAATAACTTTTAGATTAGAGCCTTCAGGATCAGCTTATGTTAGGGATATCCAAGAACATAAAGGAAATGGACACCATTAGAACTAATCTATGCCAAATCTGAAAACTCATTTAAATGGTTAAATTGGCATCACAAGGAAGTCTAGCCAAGGAGCATTTATCCATTTTCTAAGGCAGGACTGCAGCTTGTGCTAGATTAGCAGGGAGTACAGTAGTCACGTATAGCAGGACTCCAATTTGGAAAGGATTTTAAAAAGTAAGGCATTACACATTTTGTAACTTCCAAATACACATGGAGAGAGTACACTGAATTATAATTTGACTATTTGATTCTATCTGTAACAAAGTCACCTAGAATATTTAAAGGAGTTGGTTCAAACTTCAAGTTTAAAAAAAAAAAAAACAAACAAACAAAAACAAAACCAAAAAACAACATTTAGTCACCACACTGAAGGAAAAGATGACTAAACATAACCAGTTTGGAATGACACTGTTTAAAACATTAGTAATCAAAAAATGTGGGGGTCAGAGGGAGAAGAGTAATCTGAAGGTAGTGAGAGAGGGGGGAAAGAAAAAAAACAAGAAACAAATAGAGAATAATGAATACTCTGCCTGATAAATAAATCTTACCCTATATACATCCCACTTTCACTTTATTTTTCCAACAGAGATGCATAAAAACATGTAACAAGCATTAATAAAAACTGCCCAAAGCTTAGCTAAAAATAGAAAAATATTGGTTTGTTCCCCAAATATTTTTCTGTCCCTTATTCCACTTATTGTGGACCTTTGCAAAAATCCAGAACTATACCAGCAACCACAGGCTTTGCTACAATTTCCACATGGCCTGAAAGCTTAACTCTTTATCAAAATGTTTGGCTATGTTAAAGTATGATATTTTCTATATAGACAGAAATTATGTTTCCTTTATAAAAATATCCTGTTTTAAAATGCAGAACTCTGACAGCCAAGCTTTCCCAGTTTTAATATATTCCCTAGCATACTTGAGGAAAAGTTAAACTGCAGGACAAATGCATGTCAAGAATGTAACAACATACAAAAATGAATCTGTAATAAGCCCAGGTTTTATGAGAGTGTAACTACATTGATTTTCAAGACGTTTAGCATTTTCTGTAGACTCATTTAAGTGACCCATTATTTAGCATTCCTCATTTTCCATCCATTAAAATTTCACTTATGAATACTACTCACAACTGTCAGCACACTCAGCTTACTTGAAAGGCTATTGTTAAAAGCTCATATAAAAGGAAAAGATAAGGACAGATACTGTGGGTTTACCTCAGAGAACAGAAACACTTTCTGGAAAAAGTCAAGTCATGAGATTTAAAGAAGACAGAATAAAACCTTTAATTACCATTCAGAGGATCATCTAAGTATGCTAATTTATTAGCGTGCAAGTAAACATCTGGTTCTTCAAAGTTCTCCTCTATTTCCCACACAATTTTTGCCTCCTATCTTTACATATATTTGCTAATACTCACTATTTATGGGTAACTTGGTAGAAAACCCATCACAATGGATGACACATTCTGGCAAAACATCATATGAAAGAAGGACTCACTGAAGGGAAGGGTGGTGGGATCTCAAAAGCGTAGTTTGAAATTCAGTACCTCGGTTACAAGCAAGATAAGAGGTTCTCAAACTGCCAACTTTGACTTTTAGTTAAAGCAATGACCACTTCAACAATCATTTTAGGAGAGCAATGGGCATATCCATAGCTACAGAATTAATAGGAAGAAATGCTATAAAACATTCTACTCCTTTACATTGTAACATTTTCCTGTGTGTTTCCTTCTATGCGTAGGCTCAGTCAATACTGTACTGACTTACTGATACCTTTTCTGTTTTTGCTAGATCCTCAGCTTTCTTGTCCTGGAGGGCTACTCGATGCTGGCCACTGAGGTCCAGCACTTCCCAACACAAATCAAACCACTGTTTACACATTCCTACATTTCTTCTGCGTGGCTGCTGAATACAGTATCTCCATTACTTTTTCAGCTGATTACAACTCAGATAACTGAATGGAACTTATGAGGCACACATAATGAGAGTTAATTATATTCACATGATGCAACTGAATTTATGGTCACACAAAATCTCAGCTACTGTAACAATTACACAGACCTAGCGAATCCTCATGCACAAAGCAACAAGTATACTACAATGACATCAAAAGGGGCAAGACAGGACAAACATGCACATCAGTACTACCATAAGGCATACTGATCTAAACCATGGCAAGATGATTTACCTAAGTCTTCTAGATAAGATTAAAGGCACATATATAAAACCAACATACCATCTTTCTACAAAGTTTTAGACTAGAATCTAATTACATGAGAAACATATATGTTTCTCATGTTATTATATTCTTCAGAAATAAACAGCAATAACTATTTTCTTAGTTTGAGTAGTTTAGCTATATGTGATCTTTTTAAGTATTGATAGAAGCCCAACTCTAGTACGATTCAAAATTGTGAACACATAATCTATAATCTAATTTCATTATTTAGCTTAAAAACAAAGGGCTTAAACAAATGCCTCAAAATGGATGACAAGTTTGAACATTAACTGCTACAGAAATTTCATTTTCTAAAAAGGTACTCTCAAGGTCACCAGCTGAATCATCACCACATAATGTTTATATTCATTAACCAATCTAGACATCATCTGTTATATTTCAAGATTCCTTGTCCCCTAATAACCATGAAGGAAACAGGCCAGTAAACGCAATTGCCCCCATCTGTAACAGTGTATATAGCTAGTGTATAGACAGTACAGACACCTTTACTTTGTGACAAATATAATAAATAATGTGGAGATAAAGTAGAAAAAAACAAATACATGTGCTAAGTAATAGGAAAAACAGCTGTTATTGGTTTTAACAACTATTTATTATTATATTTATTAAATATTTGTAGGAAAGACTTTATAAACAAGCAAAGCTTTGATACAGCTTTGATGTTGTTATTAATTGTTCTGGTTTTGTTCTATTAGTTTAAGTGCAGAAATTGCAAGCCATTTATATATTTAAGGAATACACGCAAAGATATTTAGTTCCAGTCAAACAGATATTGTCCTCAGATTAAATAAAACTGTTCTCCTTTTCTTTCCCCTTTTCAAAACCCTGGAATGTCACACATATAGGATTTTACAAAAGTATGATGCCTATGTTGAAGTACTGTACTCTCTACACCAAACAATTTTGTCTGCAATAGAATTGCAGCACTTGACATATTCAAAAGCACTGCAAGTAAGAACATGCGCATCATGGCCAAATTAACATTCCTAGGATTTGGCCCTGGCTTTAAACCACAAAGCAGACATGCTCTACTTATATCCTGTAATGCTATATTGTTTGTTTTGATCACTACTGTATTTTTTCCACACCAAGTGATACAGTAATCACAGAAGTAAGGTGGAGACTAACCGTTACTCACTTATAGACCAGTACACAGCTAAGTAATCTCCTAACAATTTCTTGGAAAAGCTAATGTCCAAACATTATATGTTTAGGAACAGTCACTCACATTGTCACTGTGACATTGTCATTGTCACTGTGACTGTAAAAACACTCACATGTTTTTATAAATACATTAACAACAAAAAGAGAGCCAAGGAGAATCTCCCTCCTTTACTGGATGCAGAGGGGAACATTGCCACCAAGGATGAGGAAAAGGCTGAGGTGCTTAATGCCGCCTTTGCCTCAGTCTTTAATAGTCAGACCAGTTATCCCCAGGGTATTCAGCCCCCTGAACAGGAAGACAGGGACGGAGAGCAGAATAAACCCCCCATAATCCAGGAGGAAGCGGTTAACGACCCGCTACGCCACCTGGACACTCACAAGTCTATGGGGCTGGATGGGATCCACCCAAGAGTACTGAGAGAGCTGGTGGAGGAGCTTGCCAAGCCACTCTCCAGCATTTATCAGCAGTCCTGGTTAACAGGGGAGGTTCCAGACAACTGGAGGCTTGCCAGTGTGACACCCACCTACAAGAAGGGCCGGAAGATCCAGGGAAATACAGGCCTATCAGCCTGACCTCGGCACTGGGGAAGCTGATGGAGCAGATCATCCTGAGTGCCATCACACGGCACATAGAGGATAACCAAGGGATCAAGCCCAGCCAGCATGGGTTTAGGAAAGGCAGGTCCTGCTTGACCAACCTGATCTCCTTCTACGACCAGGTGACCTGCCTAGTGGATGGGGGAAAGGCTGTGCATGTTGTCTATCTAGACTTCAGTAAAGCCTTTGACACAGTTTCCCACAGCATTCTCCTGGAGAAGCTGGTGGCTCATGGCTTAGACAGGTGTACTCTTCACTGGGTAAAAAACTGGCTGGATGGCCGAGCCTAGAGAGTCGTGGTGAACAGAGTTAAATCCAGTTGGCGGCCGGTCACAAGTGGTGTTCCCCAGGGCTCAGTTTTGGGACCAGTCTTCTTTAATACCTTTATCAATGATCTGGATGAGAGGATTGACTGCGTCCTTGGTAAGTTTGCAGATGATACCAAATTGGGTGGGAATGTTGATCTGCTTGAGGGTAGGCAGGCTCTACAGAGGGACCTGGACAGGCTGGATCAATGGGCCGAGGCCAAGTGTATGAGGTTTAACAAGGCTAAGTGCAAGGTCCTGCACTTGGGTCACAACAACCCCATGCAGCCCTACAGGCTTGGGGAAGTGTGGCTGGAAAGCTGCCCAGTGGAAAAGGACCTGGGGGTACTGGTTGACAGCCGCCTGAATATGAGCCAGCAGTGTGCCCAGGTGGCCAAGAAGGCCAATGGCATCCTGGCTTGTATCAGGAATAGTGTGGCCAGCAGGACTAGGGAAGCGATCGTGCCCTTGTACTCAGCACTGGTGAGGCTGTACCTCAAATACTGTGTTCTGTTTTGGGCCTCTTACTACAAGAGAGACATTGAGGTGCTGGAGCGTGTCCAGAGAAGGGCAACGAAGCTGGTGAAGTGTCTAGAGCACAAGTCTTATGAGGAGCAGCTGAGGAAACTGGGATTGTTTAGTCTGGAGAAGCAGAGGCTGAGGGGAGACCTTATCGCTCTCTACAACTACCTGAAAGGAGGTTGTAGCGAGGTGGGTGTCAGTCTCTTCTCCCACATAACTAGCGATAGGACAAGAGGAAATGGCCTCAAGTTGCATCAGGAGAGGTTTAGAGTGGATATTAGGAAAAATTTCCTTTACTGAAAGGGTGGTCAAGCATTGGAACAGGCTGCCCAGAGAGGTGGTGGACTCAGCATCCCTGGAGGAGTTCAAAAACGTGTAGATGTGGCACTTCGGGACATGGTTTAGTAGGCATGGAGGTGCTGCATTGATGGTTGGACTAGATGATCCTAGAAGGCTTTTCCAACCTTAATGATTCTATGATTCTATACACACCCCTCCACTAATTCTTTCCCTCTCCTGTTATGGATCACAAAAAAGTAAAAATTTCTTGGGCAGCACATAAACACACCACTCACTCTTCTAATAGTTCCAAAACACAAAAAGCATGTATGATTTAAAATGTTTCAAACAAGTGTTTTTCTAAAGAAGTTATAGTGTTAAATTAGAAAACTATTACGAAAAATATCCAGCCTATAAAGCACAATCTATTCAATAATCAATCACCTTAGCTGAATATACTATTTTCCAAAGCCATTCTGAAGGCACCGGAAGTTAAACATCATTACTTGAAAAGTGCCATTTACATTACACATATGAACAAAAGAAATCATTGTCTTGTCTGAATAAGACTGACTGCAAATACTTTACACTACAACAGGCCCTTTATTGTACTAGCCAAGAGCTTTACCAATTCGAAGTAACAATGAAGTTTTATGGAACTTCCCTGGAATCTACTCCTTGATTTGTTGGACAGGCCTCCACTGGAAATATTTTCTACTAGCAGCATCTTTGTAAAACCTTACCACCCAAAACATGACTTCTGACAAGACATTTAATGTCTTATTTCCCACAAATCCAGCATGTTTTTTTCCTCACCTGTGTGGATACAAGTTCTGTAGTTCTATGCTGATGGAAATGTTAAGTCCTGTCATTTCTACACCTGCATGTGTGGGAAGAGGGAGGGTATGTTTGTTTTTAAATACAGCTAACACAACTTGTCATACTTCCCAGACTCTAGATTTAGAACAGAAGGGTTTTTGAAAACTGCTTTATTGGCAGTATGAGCTCCATGTATGTATCTGCAGGCAAGTACATCTGTTGCATAGGTGTGTATCTTTGGACTTCTACCAGCTTCCTCTCCAGTTTAACACCGATTTATAGCAGAATTTATAGAGGAAAATAACAGAGATACCATGAATAATCCAAACCAAGCCTCAATTAAGACTTTCAAAACAGTAATTACTTGGTGCCAATTATGACAGTACTTCTTATATGAACATGCTTTAAGAATCCAAGAAGGGCTAGCCAAAGACTGCTAACACTTAGCCTTTATTAATTTTTATTCAGCAGAGTCTCTCTAAAAGCAAGTATAAACCCAAATCTCCAGCAGCTTTCTACATTTTTTATTGTTGCCCCTAACACTGTGAAAAGAATAGAGCTTTAGTTTGGAACTAGTTATTTTTGCATATCTATGCAAAAACAAGCTAAAAAGGTTTAAAACTAGAAATAGGTAAAATGTTTTTAATTGCCATCCTAGTGTTAATAAACTCTTTCTAATGACAAAACACTGTTCTTTAAGGGTAAACAATAGGAGTTACTAGCACATGCACTTTCTTATTGCAAAAACGTTAAAATTCTGTAACAGCCTCAAAACAAAGTTGTTAGAAGATACAGGAGCATTGCAGAATCCAGTTTAAAAAAAAAATCTGTTAAGGTTATCTTTTTTTTCAGCATGTATTCAGTTTGCTATTTCTTCTTTCAAAGAACATGCATTACAACAGTGTTTTCACATACCTTTTTTTTTAAAAAAAAAAAAAAGCCAATAAAGTAGATTTTCTTTTAAAGGGAAAAAAACAAACTAACAAACCAAGCAATGAAGTAATCTGATTATTGGCAAGCAAGCCACAAACACAGGTACCTCACATACAAAAGCACATAAATTTCAGGAAAAGTATACAGCACAATAAAAAAAATTCCCAATAGAAAACTACATCAGTGGAAGAATTAATGTTTTTCATAATGAACCATGCCAAATCTAACTGAACAGCATTATTATAAATAAGCATCCACATTATTTAACTGATGTACAAAAATTATTGGTGCCACCATACCCCTCCACATGAAGTATTCAGAAGGCTTCAACCATCCTTTGAATAATCATGCAGAGATGCTGCAGAACCAAATGACAAAAACACAGTTCTCTGTTTTCCTGATGCAGAGAGTACCGCTGACTTTCAAAGGCACAATTTCAGTACAATCTTCATTTACAAACTGGAGTATTTTAGAATGTTAACACAACAGCAAAAAATGGCAAGTGACAGAAGTAAATAAAGCTAAAGGTATTTCCATAACTTCAGTTTTTATGGACAGAGACCTGATATTACCTTTGAAGCTAATAATGCATGGTTTGGTTATTAAAGAAACAAGTTTGGGGGTTTTTTAAATGTGAATTTGGTGGAGCAAAAATTACATTAAAACAATCTAGCCAAATTTTGCTTCAGGTAGAATTTTTGTGTCAACTTTCCAAATTCTCAATGTTGTTTTTCTAGTATTTGCTAATGTCTTCATCCTAAATTTGGCCCACCAACCTGAGAGCGTGAACAATGTTTCACAAGTCTTCAACTGTTACATTTCAAAAACCAAACAAACAAACTAAATCCTACCACAATTATGTTTTGTATTCAGTGAGATCAGAAAGCCCCTGAAGATTAGTTGAGCTCGCATAACAAACCAAACCTGCCAGAACAATTCATCTGGCTGATATGCTGTTCCTTACGGCCATATTTCCTGAGGAATGCTCAAAACCAGACATATTTCAAGTTGGATAAACTCTTCTGGCATTCTGCTCCTGCAACTCTCTTTTATGAGTAAAGAGCCCCCTTATCACATGACAGGTTTGGGAATCAAGATAAACAACTGAAGTGCATGAATTTATCCTCACACCTGAGAAAAGCACATGCTGGAGGACACCTCCGTGTTGTTAAGAGGATATGCACCCACAGGTAACAGGCACACGCACGTCCCAGGCACGTGATGAAGCAATCGCATGCAGACACTCTCATGCACAAGGAGGAAGCAACAGGCATAGGTCTTCTCAGGCTTACTGAAAGAAACTGTGGCTCGTCCCACAACAAAGGGTGGGCATCTCCAAATTAAATGGCAAGTCAAACTTACTATGCACATTTTTTTCTCCCATTTACAATATTCCTGATCTTCAGTGATAAAATGCAAACTCTATAAAATGTTAGCATGACGACATCTTGCATTATTTAAAGCACTTTATGTTGCTGTATTTATAGTACATTTCCTCTAGTTTTATTAGTCTTGAATTAAATATAAACAGAACAAAAGGATTCACTGTTCTTACGATCACAATCTTCCACGTTGAACCACATTATTTTAAGTTACTGGTCCTACAAGGAAAACAGTTCTAGCATCATATTTTCTTCAACGCCCAACTTAATTCTTTGTAATCAACACTAGGAAGTTTATTTAAACGATCTGAACCAGGCACAAAATTCTGAACCTAACACGATTCTACTTTGAATTTTCAGACTTTATGTAATAACATGGAACTGTTGAATGATTTTTGTAAACTAGAAAAACAAACATTTCAAACTGTTCTTTCTTGGTTATGAAACTAAGGAGCTTGGAGAAAAGATGCATCGTTTCAATTCTATTTTTCACGATGAATTCATGCAAACGGAGAAATTTAAAATCACATTTATTCCTTAATAGTTGCAGAGTTGGCACCAAAAACGCCCTCTTGTGGCACAGCAGAACCCTGCAGAGCCTGCTCTCAGTTCTTTCAACTCAAATTTTAAAACAAGAATGTATTACTCAGGGCTTATTTTGAAACAAAAATGAGACAGGAAAGCCCATAATAAACTAAACTAAAACCGCAGACATTGTTCAGAGTTTGAATGAACGCTTGAACTTACTTCCTCTACATGGTTCTTTCATTTTCCTTTTTTTGAGTGTTAGTGTAAGTAGTGAGAACATCTGGTCCCTCCTGTAAATCTAAACATAATCAAATTCCTGGGGAAAGCTGTTCTGAGAACAGAGCACTGTCGCTTCGGCAGATTCCTGAAAGGGGAATCTTTGTGCTGTTTGGAATCTTTTATTAAAGAATGTGTGTAAAAACAACTTCACTGGGAAAGCATCCATGCACTTTGACATGTCCAACAATAGGCAACAACTTGCAGGACTGCCTCACCCTCATCCCCACAGACTACTAATTCTCAGAGGTGTACCACTGAACTTAAGAGAACAACCAACAGACAACTGCAATCAACAGACAACTACCCAGCAGATTTGCTCTCCTATGGAGCAAAGCTAGCACACTGCATATTTTTCTATCAATAGAAATGCAACCATGATGGCTTCAATTCCCTTATTTGAAAGCAGCATCTTTCACACAGGTTTTATTTTTGCTGCTTTTTAACTCTTAGTCTGGCAAAATGACGTTAACGTAGCGGTTCATTTGCAAGCAAACCAAAAAAACCACTTAAGAAAGCCTTTCAACTGAAGCCCAACCTCAACAGGCACTGAAATCCTGATGCCCAGCGAAGCAGGGGACGGGGGGAGTCTCCCATCTTGCGACTACAATACAGCACAGTTAAGAGCACATTCTTTAACAGATCTCTCTTGGTTGCACGCTCCCAACCGATGGCAATCCAGGCCACTTGGCAGCCTGCCAGATTACTGATGAGGATAGTCACTAACAGCTTGTTTCCCTCGTCCTGCTCCTGTGTAAACAGTCTGCTGTGAAAGGTGTTACTCTGTTTTTTTCAAAACACAGCTCAAGCAGGAAACAATTGTTTGTAAGCACAGGAATATCATATTTCAGCTGCCAGTTAATCTGCAACAACCCAGAGCACGGCCATATTTCATCAATGCGGGCTCATTACAAGCATTCGGACTGAGCTGGTAGCAGCATACACAGCTTTGCACAGCAGAACAGATGAGCGAACAGGCAAGTTTGAAAGTGGTAAGTTTGAGAGAAAAAACCCCCACATTTTGGTCAAACAGGAAAATGTTCAACCAATGTTTTTACCCCAGTGGAATAATTAAACACAAGAAAAAAACCATACAACACTTTCACAACCTATTATAAACCCTCAATCAAGCCCAAAATTTCAGCTGGAATATTCAGAAAACCTTAGAAAATAACATTTTAATTATTTGAGTATCTGAAACTTTCTCTTTTCAGACAGAAACCATCCATGTTTGGTTTATACAAAGGCATTTTCAATGTTTTCAACTGAAGTTTCAAGTTCTGAGAAAATTTTTTTAAATACTTGTTATAAAAACAATGCCTTTTAAAGTAAAGTTATCATTCAATCCTTAGGGAAATCACTATGTCATTTCATCCGTAAGAGCACAGATGTAAACTTAACAAAAAAAAAAAAAAAAAAAAAAAAATCCTTTTTGACACGCGTCACTGAGCTTTTTTCTCAAAGCTTGGTCTGTACGTAGCTGAGATGCAAGTCTTCCTGTGAAGAGTCAGATGCATGCACCATGGCCTTATTTGTATCCTGTATTTTTGTAGTGGTCTGGGCCCCTCAGGTGACATCACTTCATGCAATGTTCATGGAAACACACACATCGTTCACACTGAACGTACAGGCAGATTCCTCGGGACAAAGCCCTGTTAGCCATGCTGCAAAGCTACTCAGACAGTTCAGAAACCAGACAGGATTATGGCAAGTTTACCAACCCAGCATGACAACACGGGAAATAGTAGGATGTGAGGTATTTTTGATCATTTTGCTCATGCAGCATTTCCAGTAAAGATTCTCAAAGAGAAGAGAATCAAGAGTCATTAAGCAGCATTCTTCTAGGTGTAACAGTCCAACAGCCCTTTTCTTTCTAAGTACAACCAAATTTTTCATCCCTTTTGAAACCAATAAATCAGTATTTCCTTTCAGAGTTATCCTAGCTGGTGTCTATTTTCTACATCCCGGTCTTCCTACCTAAAAGGAAAAGTTAACTATCAGACACTGAGTAAAACCAAGCCATAGGAAGATCTACAAAACCAGTTATCTGGTCAAGATCCCAACCTGTCAAAGCTGCAGTATTTCATGCAGTTGTATGTAGTTCTCCTCCACTGCCTGCAGAATTTAAGAAAAACATGTATGTGTGTACACATGCATATAAAAGGAGAGGTATGGGTTGGGGAAGAAGAGAAAAAGAAATCACCAAGTTTCCTTATTACCTGAGAATAGCTATTAAGCCACACCTAAAACTGGAAGAGAGTAGTCTCCAATCAGTAGTATGCAGCCTTGCGAGGCTTCCGCTTCAACCAGCCTTCCTCAGGCATATCATAACAAAAATTCCTCTCTCCATAATTTAGCCCAGATCACTAACCTGTGCTGTCCCAGGATGTCTGCAGCTCTCTCAGCCTCTCTCTGTTTTCTGATCCTGGAAGGAAATTCTCAATCTTTGCACCCACCCATCTTGACTCAGCAAGTCTCGCCTCCAGAGCACCAGCCTACCCATTCAAGCAGAGAATACCATTTCCTAACCACTACAGGAAATAACTCCTCATAATCCTTGAGCAGTTGATTGCTAAGAAGGTCTCTCATTCACAATTTCCCTTCAGTGTATGCATGTTTAAACAAATGGTATTGATTACACAGGTCACAAGTATTTGTTTTCTTGAAACTAGGAGCACTCTCCCATCAGTTACAGTATCTACATCATCACTAGTACCGATTGCGTAAAGAAGGCAAGTATTCAGCTGTCTATTGTAGGTGCCTTAGTTGTTTGCAGCTACTCTGAGCAATTAGGACAATGTACTATCCAGGATACCTTTACACAAGTCAACTTTAAAAAGGCAGCTGTGACATTTAAGATAAGCTTCTTTAGCAGGCAATCTAAGGAGAAGCCTATACTTAAAAAAAAAAAAATCCACATTATTATTAAGTACATACTAAGCAGTAGCCCATTTGAGTGGGTTGGTCTGCCTTTCTTCCAAGCAATAAAACCGTTGCTTTCTAAAATAGAACATCTCTAAAAACTGTTTTTATTATAGTCTTTTTACTGTTTATTTCCAGAGGAGCATTACCTAACTATAAACCTCTTTTTCATGCCCGTAGAAACTGTTTTCAACACTAGGGGCAGGAGGAGGTATCAACCTAAGAGCTAGAAAGCTTTAAAGGACATTCCTCTCCTGTCGTATTTCAGATTAAGTACAAACTCCTTCCTCTAATTGTTAGACCTGTTGACAAGAAAGTAGACATCATGATTAGCAACCTTAAAAAATAAAAAAATAAATCAAAAGCTTCATTGTAAGAGTTACCCTAGTCTATTTGAATACCGAGTTAGTGAAAGGAGTCTTTACCCCAATCAACAGTAAAGGTCCACACTTTAAAAAAGAAGGAAAATTAACAGAACAACATCTACAAGCTAAAAGTTTACTGCAAATCTCTGACTGACCTTTTAACAGCTGAAATGGCATAAATTCCAGGAAAGACTTACGACAGAATTGCTCCTACCATTTTCCAAGGCTTTTGAAAAAGACATACAACTTTTTTTCCTAGCATCAAGAAAAATACCCGATACAGAAATATTTCCTCAAAGCCATTTGTCTGAATAAGTAGCATAATGTTGTCTTATGAAGATGGCAAGTGTTCATGTCTCAGAAGATTTATTTATCCAGCATGAGATACAAAAAAAGCTTCCACCAGACAGCCTTTGACCTGCTTGAGCTTCAAGAATACTTTTTGCAGGGGGAGGGGAGAAGCTGTTAGCTACATCATTATAAATGTATTTTAACATAAATGCATTTTGACACAAACTGATTAGATAGAGGACTCTTCATTGTCCAAATCTTCCAAGATTAGAGCTCTGCATCTTTCTTAAAGAATGGAAGCCATTATAAAAGCAATTGCTATCTTAGATGGAATGACACACAGAAAAAAATTCACATAATTTTTTTTTTTTTTTTTTTTTTTACATATGGCATTTAAAATTCCAGGGGTTTGTGTTTGGTTTTTTCCTAATAGCAGATGAAGTCTAAAGACTTGCTTTTAAGACCTTGATGTGAGACTATATCAGGAGCTTTTCAAAATGTATGCATACATGATTATTTCAACACAACAACGCCACACGAATCTTTCCTATCATATCGGAAACTCCGCATTTTAACATCATCCTTGTTAATCTAATTAGCCCATAACACGTGGTGATAAAGTAATTCTTGTACCTCTAAACTGCTTTCAAAAGTTTGTTTAATGCTTTACCTTCTGGGCAGGCCCAGAGAAAATATTTCCTCCTCTTATTCAGCTAATTCAGTTAACAACTACATCACAAGCTGAGAAAAACTACCAGGAACACACTTAAGCTCCTTTTTCTTTTTGCAATTTATAACCCACTAGGAATGGAAGAACAAATTTACATGGTTCTAGATTAAAACCGGTATTTGAAAATATAAAATTAAATCAAGATTTACTATTTAAAATTATGTGAAGCAGTCAAAAAGTCTATCATGAAATTTTAAAAATCCATTTTTATAACATACTAATAAGAGACATTTTATTTTAGCTCACTTCAGAAGTGAAATGCAAGTGGGACCCACACATTTACTGCCACAATTTAAGTCGCTTTGTGACCTCTACTCCAAAGCACCAGACATTCATTTCTGGAAACACTGGTGTGGCATGAAATATTCACTGAAGGATTTCTTATAACAAATTCAGAAAAATCCAAAACATTACACAAACAACTACAAGTAAGCAAAACTATTTCAATTGTTAAGCAGGGTATATTTCATAGATAGAAGTAATTTTGTTTATAAAGACAGCAGTTCCAACTAACACTAACTTCTACTGACTCTCTACTTCCCCGCAAAAAGTAATTTCTTTGATTATTAGACAGAAATTGTTTTTGTCTACCTCACAAATAGTTAAAAGCTTCTAGGAAGGTTGTTTTTTCTTACAATAATCCATTCCTAAATGGCAGGTTCAGATGTTTCCTAAACATTTTTCATAGCTTTTGAACTAGAGCTCAACCTGAAGAAAGCCACAACGCAACTAAGAAACAAGCACACTACCTTCAATCAGCTGAAAACACAGGGGCTTTCCTAACACTACTGCTCCACTCTAATTCTTCACATGGGCACTCTTCACAGACAATAGCACTCTGAATCCATACCTTCTTTGTATTTCTACTCACCTCCCCGGTAGACAAGTCTCACACTGCAATTTAGCATTTTCACTACAAACTTCAGTAGCCAAAACAAATGGAATGTCAAGTTAATTAGCATGGAAGCTGCTGAGCTTCACAAAAATGAATAATACAGTAGAATTTGTAATATATTTGCAGAGGTCAACATTCTCTCAGATTTCTGTACTACTGCAGAACCAAGAAACCTTGTGACAGAATACTTCAGAACTTTGTTAAATCAATTGAACATATAATCATGCTCAATTTATTTTTTCACCTACATGTTTTACAAATGCTGAAATTCACAAGAACAGCATTCTCGGCATGTTTCTCTAATTCAGTTTCACCCAAAACCATTATACAGACCTGATAACAGGTAGAAACCATGTTCTTTATCATTAATGGAATTCCTGAAAGATGAGATGAAAGGAAAAAAGTTAATTTATCATTAACATTCTGGGGAAAACAAAAATTATTGATGCCAAACTTGTTCTTAAACTGACTCCATCTGCATTATCTCATTTGGAATTATCACAGTTTATTCAGCTCATTAATAGAATTTCTTATTGTGCTTCTAATCATAGAAATCTTAAAAATTCGTCAGAAATAAGCCATCTGAAGTTTTCCTTCTAAAGGAAACAAACATAATATTCACTAACAGTGAATAACACTAATTCACTTTTTTCCTATTCCCACACACACACAAAAAAGTAAGAGGCCTATTTACAATGTACCTCAACACAGTTAAAGAAACCACTCAGGAAATAGTAGTATGACAGCCTAAACATAAATTTACAAGTCTTCTCATCTCCCTCTGCAAACAAAATTCTCTTCTGTACAACAATAATTCAAAAATTCTTGTAGCCTTACTACTCACATTACTCAAAACCACAACCTACAGCTACTTCTTTTTAAGATTTCAGGCAATGCTTAATCTGACTTCCACAAACCACAGTTCCTGAGCTTCTGCTGTCTGCCTACCACAGTGACACAGGAACATGCTGGTAATCAGAGACACCCCTCAAATTGCTAGCTGCAGTTCCCCTATTGGATCCATTGAGGAAGACGAGCTGTAAAAAAATTGAACTCCTGTAGCTCCCTTCTCACTGACTGCTACTTTTCTGGTGAGTGAGGAGAGAAGTCACATTATCCATACGCAGAAGCTTCAATTTTCCTCCTTGTTTTCTCTCTTTAGCCCACCTTATTTATCAGTACCATCTAGTAGTTTATTTGCAACTAGTTTAAACCAATGCTTTCCAACCCTCCCACATCACTAAATTTTACATCCTGTCCACCACTCACTCAAGAATTTATTGTCCCCAGAGATGGCTGATACATATAGCTCCATCGTTCACTTCTTGAGCCTTGCTTGCTTGTATTTTTCTGCAGCTTTCCAAGCACCTCATCACCCAGCTACCCCTACGCCACCAGAACCACAGGTTTGACCAGTGAAAGAACAACCATTTCAGGCACGATAGCTGACTGCTGCATCTGGTCAATGAGAAAAAATAAAAAACGGTGAGCTTCCTTATAAGCAATGCTGATGCAGCAAAAGTTGGAGAAAGAGGACACAGATTTGTGGGGGGCTATTTTAAATCCCCCAGAAACTGTATTTGAAACAGTCCATAATATCCAACACGAACACTGCTTCTGGTCTTTGCAAGTCCACACTGCTGACTGTGTCAAAACGCTTTGTCTCTTTTCCAATTTGTGAACATATAGCTACATCCAAAAATCCACATCAAAAGGCTTTCAATTCACTACTTATCTACATTTCCAAAATTAGTTCCCATCCTTCCTTCTCTTCTGCTAACCTTGATTATCTTATTCATGCAAATTCAGCTTAAACAGTGTTTTCACAAACTTCCAATGTTTGGGACACATTTTTTTACTATTATTATTAGAACTGAAACCATGACAGCAGATTCTGCCTGCCCAGTATGAGCAGCCAGCTACCCACAGAATAACTGCTGGGCCTGGCACATAGCACACCCTGCCCATTGGCCACCCACTGCTGACTGGTGTGCAGCACTGGTGTGCAGCAAGCACAGCAAGCCCCCTGGGAACCATGGGTTCACACAATGCCACTGCAGTTCAGCTTTTTTACATATGGCATTTAAAATTCCAGGGGGTTGTGTTTGGTTTTTTCCTAATAGCAGATGAAGTCTAAAGGCTTGCTTTTAAGACCTTGATGCGAGACCATATCAGGAGCTTTTCAAAATGTATGCATACATGATTATTTCAACACAACAACGCCACACAAATCTTTCCTATCATATCGGAAACTCCGCAGCCATCCTGCAGCCATCTGACCCTGCAGCCACCCCAAGGGAAAGTCACAGCTGAGATCCCATCTTTGCATCCAAAGAAGAGCAACGAAGCTGGTGAAGGGTCTAGAGCACAAGTCTTATGAGGAGCAGCTGAGGGAACTGGGGTTGTTTAGCCTGGAGAAAAGGAGGCTGAGGGGAGACCTTATGGCTCTCTACAACTACCTGAAAGGAGGTTGTAGCGAGGTGGGTGTTGGTCTCTTCTCCCAGGTAACAAGTGACAGGACAAGAGGAAATGGCCTCAAGTTGCACCAGAGGAGGTTTAGATTGGATATTACGAAAAATTTCTTCACCAAAAGGGTTGTCGAGCACTGGAACAGGCTGCCCAGTGAAGTGGTTGAGTCACCATCCCTGGAGGTATTTAAAAGACGTGTAGATGTGGCACTTAGGGACATGGTTTAGTGGTGGACTTGGCAGTGCTACGTTTACAGTTGGACTCAGTGATCTTAAGGGTCTTTTCCAACCTAAACGATTCTATTATTCCTTACTGTAGTCAGTATACAGGAATTAATGTTTCCTTGCAGTGCAGAAATCCATCAAGCACAAGGGGTATTTAAATCTCATATAAGACTTGAAGATTTTTCTACTGAAATTCTCTGGATCACCTGGCAAAGCCAGTAATATTGTTGCAGCCTTTCAAATTGCTCAGTAAGGGGGAGGGAAACTACAAGAGTTTAAAAATCCATATTATTTGCAAACCTCTAAGCAAGGACTATTCTACATCAATATGACAGTTCCTGCATAGCAAATACTGGGTATTATGTTTGAATGCCTTAATAGTGTATTTTCGTATCTTGTCTTTAACCTTGGCACTAGATGTTCTGGGTTAGTAATATTTACTTCAGGAATAACTGCAACTTATGTTTCTACCCGAGTTGTTTTTTTAATCCTTCAACTGCAATAAAAATCCATAAGCAAAGCCTGAATTTCAATGCCTAACAATTCACATACTGAATGCCCAGCAATCAACACCACACATGGAAATATACTGAAAGTCATAAAAGCGAGTGCTGTTTTACTTCTTTGTCAGATGACACAGTCATATACCTCAGTAATTTCAATTTTCCTTCCTCCGTTCTGTTGTTTCAATATTTCCTTGACAATTCAATACTCTCCAAAGGCATGGAAATGCAACTCTCAAGAAAGACTCTCTACCTGGAGATTTAGCTGTCCACCCTCTCAAACAAGTTAGCAGTAAGAGGAGAGAAACTAGCCAGTGACACTGAAGAGTATCTGTTACACTGATATTAACACCTTGATAAAGTAAAGATTTATCACTTCACATTCAACTGGAAGGACTAAATACACCGTTACATGAGTATATCAAAGCCCAACTTGATACCTGTAATCTCTTTATTAAAAGAATTTCATTTAATGATTTTGCACGAGACAAGTAAAAATAAGTCATTGATTTATATTTTTTTAAAATATAAATGACCTCAAACTGCAAATCACTGCATAGCTAACTGGAAGAGCAAAAGGAAAGAGGTCAGGCTATTTAAAATTGAATACTGGGAGTAATAACATGCACAGTGTTGAAGAAATAAATCTTATCACTATCTGAAATAGTTTTAGGTATTCAAGTATTTCTGTGCTTAAACAGTAAAGCACAAAAGTAGCATTTAAAGAACAGCATCAATCTATGATTTGCAAGGAAGGAAATAACAACATTTTCTCAAGCCACCTGACAAGATCATTGTCTTAACTGGAAAGCAAGCAACAACTTCACATTAAAAAATCTGGCATGTTCACAAATTACTCTCTCTAAATAAAAAATGAGGGCTGATATCCTGAGATGGTAACAATAAATATCAGGTATCTGATAACTGTCATCTAAGAAAAATGGTTTTCCTCATTTTGCAGCTAACTTTTATTAATTTAATTTTAATTTAGTCCAGGCAATTCAACATGGTTTTGAACCACCACATCCTCTGTGGAACAACTGTCTACATCCAGGTTTTGTCAGTCTTATCTCACCATGCAAACAGCTAATGTTATAACTCCTGATCTTCAGAAAAATATAAAGAAAATATTACTAATGCTGCTTTACCAACCAGTGAAAATTACATGTAGCGAAGCACACCTATTAGCACAGATTCTGTCTGCAGATGTGTTTAAACATTCTGCTGAAATAGATCCAACAGATTTATTATTCTAGGTATTAGGATAAGCCCCATTTCTTTCCCTTTGATCCAAGGTAGGCATTGAACTCAAGCACTAAGAGGTTAACCTGCAGAGCATACATTTAAAACACCTAAAAATCAGCTTAAAAAGATACCTATTTAAAAAACAAAAAAAAAAGTTACATTTGCCTTTTGCTCTCTGATTTACACTGCTTGATAAACAAACAGTGCCTCTATTTTTTCATTGCTCTCCATTATATTAATACCAATATCCTAAGTTAATCAAAATTAGTCTTTCTTCTGCCTAGAAAAGGGACAGAGAAATAACTGCAAAAAGCAAAGAACTGAGTAAACATGAAACTTAAGTGAAAGTTGCTGCTCAAGCATTATGCTAGTTTGAAGATGACTGTGAAACTATGACATTTTGAAACAAGTATGCAGCTTGCAAAAAAACAGTAACTCTATATTTTTTCAGATGACAAAGTAGCAAATTAACAGCAGTTTTTCTGCTTAGTCATATTTAACAATCACAGTCTATACAGAGCTCCTAGAAAAAAAAAATCACCTGCATGTTGGAGAATAAACATCTATTTTCAAAATGCTCAGTACTGTGCTCTTAGTTCAGGATATTTGGCCTCTAGGAAATAAATAAAAATATAATAAAAGTCCTCACTTGACAAAGAATTGTAAATAAAATCCAGTATTACTCAAATGCTTCGTTTCAGCAGTGTATCCAAATCTCATTTTAAAAGTTTTTGTGGTTCTGGTTGTACTTTTTATTAAACCTAAGATAAAACCTTTAAAGATACAGATAAGCAATAAGGAAAACAAGGGTTTAAACAGAAATCATCAGGCAGAAAAGCACATACCTACTATGTATTGGTAACAAACTTCTGTACCTGTCTAGACAAGTCAGTGATACTCTTGCCAAGTACTACTTGGCAGACAATCAAAAAGAAAAGGGTTGGGTGCTTAACCAGATTCTTCTTGGATTTTAACATCTTTAATTACAAATCTGGGTTTAAATTAAAAGTTCTGCTTCTAAGGACAATATCTCAGAGCAGACCTTGTAAAACTCTCTAATAATGCTGCAGGAAAAAAACAATTAAACTACAAATAAAATGAGGTTTTAGCCCCATCCCTTACTGTTATCCAAGCCAAGGTCATAAAAAACACATTTTTAAAGAAGCACATCTAGGAAGCAAAGACAAAACAAATTAGATTTAACAGTAAATTAGAATGTACAGTCATACCTGATAGAATTGGATGCGATATTAAGTAAATGTGACACCACATTATTCAAGTTGGTCTTTGCAGGGATGCAGCACTACAATACTGAAGCAGTACACTTAATCTGTACCAATGAAATGTAAATATTTGAGATGGTGGCAAACTTTGATCAGTAGTGAGTATAACCCATCTGCAGCAAACGGAATGATGGGAAAATGCACAGCATAGAACCCAAGAGAAAAACCTGCAACCCATGTACTTCACAGCATGCACTTCTCTCTTCACCGAAGCACTTGCTAAGATTGTTTAGTATTGCTAGACTCGCCTGGAAAAGGTACTTTTTTTGTTTCCTCCATTATGAAATACAAAAACATCTTGCATGATATATTTGCCTGCAGATAGGTAACCCTTTTAACTAGGTCCAGTTGCTAGAGAGTTTAATGGCTACTGATAGATTGAAGAAGCAATCTTCTTCAACAAAACATGTAGTATTAAGATTCTGCTGTCCCATATATTTGAGATTCTCTCCTTTCTCATAGATAATGGGTAACAAATAAAACAAAATTAAAAGTGTTGAATAAATTACTATTTCCTCATTTGATGTGGTAGGCATACTGCACACTTCTAAAAGCAGTCTGAAATGTAACATAAGGTTATGAAAACTATTTTTAAGACTATAGCAATACCTACCCGGTACAACTGTATTTTTCATCTTTACATTTTAGGCAGACTTTCAGAAATACTGAAACCCTCACTGTAATATGCAGCTTCCTAAAACATACGCACACGTTCACCTGCACACAGATTCAATGAATGCAGAAGCGGACACTACTTTGGGAAAGAGGCTGAATGAATGAAGTTTTTCCGACAGATTCATGTTAAAGAAGCTAGAATGTGTACAGAACAAAATGTGGATCCTGGCAGCTCCAGAGAACCAGTTCGTACCCTTGTTTCTGAGCTACAACACAAGTAAGTCGTATAACTCCAACCAGAACAAAAGAATGTTCGCCTGTTTCCCAGACAACTTTGATTTTCAGAAGTGTTCAACACCCAAAACAATGTCTCAAGTTAATGGGAACTATGCTTTAAGTGTATGTCATCCTTGCTGGCCTCCTCAGGTAGTCAAAATTCAGTTTTCCAACATGTGTGTATTTTGGAAGAAAGGCAAACAAGGATTAACAAACCAAGCTAAGTAGTTTTTGGTGCAGCCTTGCTTTAAAAACAAACAAAACCCAGCACCTCCCCTTATACACTCCTCCCTCCCCCAAGGAATGCACACAATGCTCCTCTTCATTCATATACATCGCTGAATCAAACCGTACATAGCATTTTCCTTACGCACAGTTCCAAGCTTGCGGTTCTAGAGGGCACTCTGCAATTCAGGTAGCATGAACATACCCTTTTCCCACTTTCTGGTAGCTAAACTACAAACTACTACTTTTGCTGTCCGCAATCGTCAGCAATCTCTTCCCGAGTACAAATCCATCAGCATTTACTTCACTCTTTAAAGAGTGATTTCTCATTTTAACTGTCATCAAAAAAAGACACTTAATTGTTTGCCCAACCTGAATGAAACGTAGCTACTGTATCTACCCAGCAGGTCCAATATTCCCAGCTCAGTTCCGTTCACAATCCAGGAGAACAAAATTTATTAAACAGGCTGTCTGATCAAGCCCAGAGCTGGAGAACAAAGAACAAGAGGAGAGATACAGAGAAACTCATACATGCAACACTATTGTATTGTATATATAACAATATATAAATGGGAAAAAAGAACTATATATAACTGTATATGGTTCTTTTTTTCTATTGCCCAAATGGAATACTTTCTTACAAGAAATTAAGAAATAATAACAAAAGGCACCAACACATATTCACCCCTATCCTGGCAGCTTTTCTCTTGCTGCCTAATTTCCTGCCAGTGAACCAGTAGAGGCCGCTCAAGACCGTCTACCGCTTCTGCAGAACTGCAGGATGGGACAGCTTCCCTACCCTCGTATTTCAACCCAAAAGCCAGTTCTAGTATTTTTCTTTCACTTCTCAGGTTCATATCCGGTTTTCCACCCATACAAATTACCTCAATGAAGTCTAGTCCCCTCAGGGACAACTCCTGATTAAATTCTAAGAACCAGTCATAACCTACAGATTGCTGCATATGGTGCCTCTCAAGATTTATCCAAACTAGAGCTTCACCCATTGCTGTGGAACCACTCCAGGTTTCTTCCCCTGAAAATTTCACAGCACACAAAGCCCTTTCATTTTGCCAGAGACTAACCTCAAGTTTGCTAGTGATGGTGTAAATCTCTTTGCTTTTGGTTGATGAAGTTCTCATGTGGTTCCAGCTACATAATTTTTATTCCACTTCAGGAACTCCACACATCAAACTGGTTATACACAGCAATGACAGAGTGAAGTACTTCATAGGCCAGATCCTCACAGGTGGATTTCATATCAGTTTATATACTTACTTATACACTAACTGAGACCTTTTATCTAAGCACAGGTTCAAGAAACACAAAGGACATAATCTATATCAAAGATCTCATTATGAGGGACATCACTACTCCTTACTTACAGTAGTTAAGTGCTCCAGTATCTTTTGCTTCTACAGCAATAACCATCACGGAAAACAGAGCAAGAAAAAAAATAATAATAATTTGTATTTACAGCAGGCCATGAAATACATACAGTAAGTAGTGCTTTATCCTACCTAAACAGCTAAACAGCACTAAAAAGAAACAGTCTTCAAGATCCTACTAGGAGCGGGGAAGACAGGAATTTCTGCAGGGCAGAAGAAACCTGTTGATTAAATTTATTAATGAGATTACAAAACAGTCTTCTCAGATAATCGAAAGGACTGAATTCAATAATCCAGATGGTCTCTTTCCCTTTGGGCTTCTGTGATTAAATAATCATTAATTGGGCATCGTCTATAGCCCACACGGTGAATCTGAGCTCTTGTATGGTTTTCAGTGACATGGTATCTGAACGTACACATTTGGCACAGCAGAATGAAACTTACAAAGGCAGACTTCAATTTGGTGTTCACCAGCTTCTGTGTTCTTTGGTCTTTTACTGTTTCCAAATACTTGAAACACATACAATGCGTATTTCCTACATACAGTAAAAACTAAATAAAAGAATTAAAGAATAACAGTTGCAAACAGTTACAGACTATTGCTATGAACAATGGCAGTTTCATAAAAAGTTTTGTTTCTTGCACATCCACCATTATCCGAAGAAGAGGCCAAGCTGGACTAAAAACTGATTTCAGAAATAAATAAATAAAGGGTTAATGTCAGATATTTAATAAATAAAGGGTTAACTTCAGATATTTAAGTGCTGGTTTCCACTTTTTTGTTCTTAATTTTAGGCTACAATTTGAATGCAGTATTACCTTTGAGATGTGCAATATTATTGCAGCATTCTAAAACAACCTCTATAGCGGCAGCACACTTTTTTAACGTACTTTAATACAAGCCAGTTAGGTGTCTAACGCTGGAAGAATGGATCTTTTCACATAAATACCCATCTCAATCTTTCAAAGCCATAAGAAGGTAACAAAAAAAGCATTCCAGACTTTCAAAGCTTTCCAACTTCCGCAAGTCTTTCAGATGATCAGAAAAAGATCATAAGCAAATGGAAACAAAAGCCTGAACTATGATGCATACATGCACTGTTTTTTCCATCAGTCACTATTTTCCCTGCATGTCACATCTCCCTCCCCAAAAAGAGAGTCTGCCAACCACACTTACCACTTCACATCAGCAACCCAACTACCAGAGCAAGCATTGTCAAGTCCTCATTCAATTCCACATAAGCTCAGCAGCAACCACCTTTCTGCAGTGACTCTAACAGAAAGCAGTTGCCCAACAAACACAACATATTTCAAAAACATCAGCAGAGAAAACGAACAAAAAAAAGAGATGGAAAAGAGTAGCGCGAGCTGTCCTCAGCACTCAAAGTCAGAAAACGCAATATCCATGATACTTTTATACAAAGAAACATCCAGTCCTACGATCACACCTAAATCAATACGCCTCTTAAAATAGATGAAAGGTTGCCATACCAAGCAAGTTGAACACTCCATTTTTTTTTTTTTTTTAAAAAGTTAAAACTGCTGTTTTTACGCATTTTTGTCACTCAAAGAAAAGAGGAAATAAGTCACATTGATGAAAAAAGTCTAACAGTTCACAAGCAATGGTGACCAAATTGCAACCTGTCATAATTGGTATCTATATTGAGTATAGCTGATTGTGCCATGTCTTTATTTGATTAAGAGTAACAAAGATGCTGAGGCTATGTATGTGGAAAGACATAAAATTGCATAAAAAGTTATCCCATTTTCTCCTTAGGACAAGCTATTTAAGTTGTAAATAAGCTGCAAAAGAAACAGCGAGATTTTACCAAAACTACCAAATAGAGATCCAGAAAAAACAGTTTATACATAATTAATGTTTTATTTAGTGATTTTAGGATAAAAGGCAGGACTGTGCTAATACAGTTTGCCACTATAAAGAAAACCTGAAGAATGATCAGAACAGAGAAAATCATTCAGGAAGATGTGGATATGCATAAATGGGAAGAACTAGAATGTAGCTTCATACGTGGCTTCCTAATATAAATTATAGCCTTAAAAGTTAAAACAGTAAAGGAAAAGAAAAATCTGGATGTGTCAGTCAATTTGCAGCATTCGCGTGTGCTGTCAGTGTGGGCGTCTTCCTCAAATAGGCAAACAAGCTAAAATGCAGAAAGCTGAGAAATTTTTACAGCCAAGAAAGCACTTTTGTTGTTTGAGAGTCTCACAAAAGTTCATTCCACCGTACGATTCTGTTCACTCACATGCAACAAAGATGACTTCATATTGCAAGAGGTGCAGAGAAGAACTACAGGATAGTCAGACACAGAGCCCTTTTTAAAGGACTGGACAAAGAACACAGCTTATTTAGTTGAGCAAAACAAGACTAAGAGGGGATGTGATTTCATACAAACATCTCGAGTAAATAACCAAAGGGAAAACAGTCCCCCTTAAACTACAGGACAGCTGCTTAACTACAGAACAGCACTGACACACACACACACAAAAACAAAACCCAAACACGTTATAAACCAGAGCATGTTAATTTGGAAAGCTTCTATCCATCAGAAGGGGAGTTCTAGAAATTTTCAAACTCCCAGTATGTGGAAAGGGGAAAAAAAGCTTCCCTGGTTTTGATATTAAGCTTGACCAGCTTATAAACCTTTGTTTTACTAGATGATGTTTCAAGGTTGTCCATAGTATTGAAGGAAGTAATAAAGACAAGGAAGTAAATGGACATAGGATTAATTTAAAAATGTTTTTTAAGTCAAAGATGGCTCACATTAAATGTTTTATCTAACATTTTGATTACTGCTGTACCAGAAATCAGTTATGTAAGTGGAGTTAGGCTATATATATTTAAATAAAACGTCTGATACTGTGTCCCACATGAAATTATTTAAAATAGAAATAATACTTAGTAATACTTTAATTTCATTAAAGAAATAATATTTCTTTAAATGAAATATTTCTAGAAATAGTCTAAATATTCTAAACATTATAAAAATTTCTAAATATTTTAGAAATATTCTAAAAATATTTATTTCTATTTAAATAATATTTAAAATAGAAATAAGACTTACAAGAGACATAAAGAAATTGACCAAAGAGAAAAAACTACAATAGGTTATATTAATAGTGGAAATTATCACTAGAGAGAGGGGTTGCTCGTAGCATTCCTCCTGACATCCTTCAACAAATCAGTAGCCAAGGAGTGAGAACACGCTCATGAACTTTCTGTGGATGACACCAGACTGGAAATTATCACCAGTACAAAGAGGACTGGGTAGTTATACAGAAGAGCTCATGGTTTTTGTGAGCTAGAATGCCAGAAAATGGAATTTTATAGTACAACATGTGAAATCATGCATTTAGGGTAACCTTTTCTGTAAGCTGAGAGAACTCATCACGTGGAAGCAACATAGGAGGAATTAACAGAGCAGTGAGGTTCGGAAATCCTCATCTAAGGATGCTGATGTTTACACGAGCACAAGGGGAGCTCAATAAATTCATGGAAGAAAAACTGAGAAATTCTACTTGGCTCAGGAAGCCTCTGAGCTGACAATTGGCTAGAGCAGTGCTGGGGGAATTATCACTGCTGAAGAGGATACTATATCAGGTGAACCTTTGGTGTGAAGCAGTATAGCTGAACATATTTATGCCAAAAAATTGCTGTTGCTCCTCGCAAAACTTTGCTTGGCTAAAGACGGTCGAGTTTATCCAGTTGCTCTGTAAAATACACACTCCATTCTGTATTTCATTTCCTGCAGCAACTCCAGTTCAAGCTAAATAATGCTATTAGCACAAGTTATGACAATGTACTGCACACAACTATAATTTAACAGATCAGAAATTAAAAGTTTTGTAATTGCCTGACAAACAAGACACGAGAACGGTCTTCCAAATAGAGCACCTGGGAAAAGGAATCTAAGCTGTTCTAAAATTGCACCAGTAACCTTCTGGAAAGCACAGAAAACCAGAGAGATGTATTCCTACAAAGAGGAAAGAATTTTGTGTTGATGTATCTGTGTAAATGACCTGTTTACACATTTACAGACTGTACAGTTATCATATTTTAGAGTTCCACCAGCCATCAACGTAACCGGAAGAACTTTTATTCCTTTTTTTCAATGCATTGGCCACAGTTAAAGGGTGGCTGCTATAAGCGGTATTTAACTGCCCTCCAATGCCTTGCTGCTACCTCCTGTTCACTAGTTGAAGGCTAAACTAACTGCCCAATCCAGCACTCTTAATTAATTCTCTGGCTCAGGCAAACAGGGACTGACAGGTTTTTTCCTCCTTTGTAGGGAAAAAAGGACATTTTGGGATCATCTGGAATTTTATTTAACAAACATCCTACTGTGTGAGGTATTTATGATGCCTTCGGTCAATCTCTCCTTCACCTAGCCCACTATCGTTTTGAAGTTTGACCTTCACTAAAAACCTCAAGTTTGTCAAAGGTTTTGGGGTATGCTCTGCAGGCATTTCAAAACTAGACACCTGTCACACAGTTGCCAGCAGTTATAGGAGACGGTACCTAATGATCTGGGTTAACCGTTCCAGTCCTGCACTGAAGCAACAAGTGTTTTCCAATTCTTTTCTGTTAGTTTCATTGAATTTGTCATGCATTCCGATTTCCAAAGGAAAATGCAAAGACATAAGTGACACACAACTCTATATCCAGGGCATACCAGAGTTTTACTGATTTGATTAAACCTCTACTTTTACATCAGTGTTTACATTTGTAAAAGCCTTATATATGTAATGTGTGAAAGAAGCGCTCTCACTTATCGTATTTTACTGGAACACGTTTGCATCTCATATAATAAAAGAGCCTTAACAGGCAGCACATCTCAAGTTTTTAACTGTTCTCTGAGTAAGAAACACTAGATTAGAGATATGACAGCCACCACCAGCCCAGGCAAGGCAAGGCAAGTTACCCGTTCTTCCCGTCTCTGGGAAGAAACACTGAAAGCCTTTCGCTTACAGAACTTCCCAGTGCTGCATCCACAGCCACGAGCCATTTAAAATAAAAAAACAACCATCCACCTTCAACCATGACCAGCAATGCAACGCTCCACCTGCCACAAACCGCACTTTAAATACCAGGAAGGAGGGGGAACAAACAACAAAAACTGAAGAGCCGCCTCCGGGGAAACCTGTTGCTAGCCACCGAGAGAGCGCGGCAGGCGAGGGATCCCCACATCCCGCCGCGCCCGGCATTCAACTTTCCCCCTCCGCCGCCGAAACCGCACACCTCGTTGCCACTTTCCCTCGCGTTGATCATTAATTAAATCGGCGGACGTGCCCGGTTGGTGGGGCGGTGGGGGCAGAGGAGGTGGAAGCGGGCCGGCACCCCCCCGCCCCCATCTCCCGCCTGAGACGTCCCCGCGGGCGGGCCGGGGCCGCGCCGCCAACACCCCCCGCCAACGGCGGCCCGAGGCCGGCGCGGGGCAGGGGAGTACTCACTCGATGAAGTAGCTGGCGCCCTCCTCCGAGAACCCCTCCTCCCATCCGCGGGGCAGGTCTGCAAGGGAGGGGGAGAGAGAGAGAGAGAGAAAGAAAGCGAGGAAGGAGGGGTGAGAACTTCGCCCGCGCCCCCGAGGTGCCTCACCGGCCGCGGGGGGAGGTGGGAGGGGAGCGGAGCAGGGGCCGTTAACGGTGCACGGCGCGAGGGCAGGGCGGAGGCAGGCTCCCCGCCGCCCCCGGGCACCCACCTGAGCGGATCATGTGGCCGGAGTTGACGGGCTCCCCGGTGCGAGGATGCAGCCAAGTGGTGGTGCGGGTCAGGTCGCTGGGAGAGAAAAGCGGAAAACATGCACCTGTTAGCGACTGCGTGCGGCCGCCCGGCCGGGCGGGAGGGGGGGGAAGGCAAGCAGGCAGGCAGCGGCGGGAGCGGGGCCACCCTCCACCCCCGCGCCCCTTCCCCCGGCGCCCCCGCCCGCAGGCGCCCCCTTACTCGATGAAAAAGACTCGCCCGTCCTTGCAGACGCCGTAGGACCAGTGCTCAGGTAGACTGTCCCGCCCCACCGCCGCCGCCATGTTCGCCGTGCGCGCAGCCAGCCAGCCAGCCGGCCGGGGAGGGGGTGCGGGCGGGCGGGCGGCCGGCGCTCGGCGCCCAGCGCCCGGCTCTGCTCGGCAGCGCCACCGCGGCCGCCGGAGGCGCGGCGCCCTGGCGCGGGGCGATGTCTCCCGCCCCTGAAGAGGCAGGCGCCTGCCCCGGGCAAGCGGCGGAGAGCTCGCAGGGGAAGGGGGCGCGGGAGCCTGAGGTGGCGCCGGCCGGCTTTGTCCGCCACTGACCCGTGCCCGCCCCCCCAGGTCCCGTGTGGGCTGGTGGATTCGGCCCCTCGCTCCCCGGCGGAGCCGCCCGCCCTGGGGAGGCGCAGCGGCCCCCCGCGGTCAGCGCCGAGTCGCAGGACACCGAGAGGGACGCAGGGACGCCGCCTGGGAAGCAAGCAGCGTACCGCCCGGGCAAGAGCGGCTCCAGGGTCTGACAGGGAGGGTGCACATCCTTAGAGACGCGCTTCGCTCAGTGAATCTCCTGCTGCAGTCTCGGAGTTCTAGCTACCGCCCAGAACGTGTCAAAAGGGAGGATAAGTACAGGTGTGATAGCACTTGATTGTCCCGGGATACACTCTCACCAATGGTGGAAGGTGAGGAGAGAAAGGCCGTAGGGACTTTGAACCGCGGGTACAGGGGACGATCGCTGCAAGGTTAAAGGATAGCAGAGAGCCAGTAACAGTCCTTTGACAAAGTAGAGCTGTCACCAGTATCGCAAGGGACCTGTGCCAATCTCTATATTCATCAATGACCTAGAAAAGGAGGGAGTGGTAACATCAGAGCCTGCTAGGTGAATTTAAGTTACACATTACTCGCTCCCTGCTCAGACCTGTGACATTAAGATCTCTACCGGTGCTGGTGCATGGGGAAGCTATAGCTAAGGACAGAGTTAAGTGCTCCAAGCAAAGCTGCAGTCGCTTGAGAATATGTTTTAGGGACAGAGTGGATGGGACAGGCAAGGGGGTGCTGTGGCTGGGCTGCCACACAGTAGAGCCCTTACGCTTCTTCCTCTGGTCCTCTATGCTAGCCAGCAGAGCAGTGATGGGTCCCAGGTGAGGAGACCCAGCCTGTGCCTTGGCGGTAGCAGTAATTGCAGCAGAAGAGGGGGACTGAGAAAGCCAAGGGGGGGTCAGGGTAGGGAAATCTGCACCTGCCTCTCACAATGAGAGCAGCAGCAGTAGATCCAAGCATGGCTCTGTGGGGTTTTTGCTGTTCTGATACAGGGGAGAGAGAAGGATCAAAAAGCCAGGAAATGGGATGTTTGCTAGCTCAGGATAGGAGAGTTGTTAAATAGGGGAAACACAGGCTGCAAAGAGGGGTGGGAAAGGGTAGATGGGCTTGACTGGGGGCAGGTGGGCAAAGAAAAACAGAGGAGAACAACTGAGGGCATGGCTGTGGGGGAGAGGGAGAACCCCTGCAGTAGGGAGGGTGTAAGAGGGGAGAGTGCTGCAGTACGGGGAAAATAATACATGTATGCTTTTTCTTCTTCCAAATAACCAAAAGACATCATCAGAAGAAAGCGGGAGGCAAGAAAAGCAGCAGCAATGGGAAGAGAGAGGACTTTGCTCTGTTTCACAGGAGTTCCAGACAACATGCAAGTATGTTGTCTGAAAGGATGGCATTGTGTGGGGCTCCCTTTTTGGCCACCGTTGGAGAAGATGATGCTATACTAAACCAAGAATGGTCATTACTGCGGGACATATTACAGGCTAAATGTTGGAAAGTGGTTTGATTTCAGTTGCACGTGAGAAAACATTGTCTTGAAATCAAGACTTTGGTGGGGGTTTTGTGAAAGTCTAGCAGAGTCTTACACCTGCAGAACTATTGCTAACTATAGACTAATTTGCCTGACATTACACCATCAAAAATTCTTCCTCAATATTGTCATCTTCCAATAATTCACAAAAGTTTAGTTTATTAACATTGTAAAATTTATCATTTTAGTTAACTAAAAAGCAGGAGAGAGTGTCTTCTAGCCCTTTATCCTAAGTCAGAATTTTGATTAAAGCTAAAACTTCTGTGCTGCTTTTCTTTGAAACCCTAACAATTTTGAGTCATCCTGATAATGTTGTGATTAGATGTGAGGTATCACGGTGTTGTCTCATAAATGGAGTTTGTTACCTGGTGCACAACACCCAATATGCACACAGAGCCGAGATATCGGTTTATTTCAAGTTTTGCACAAGACCAGGTGCTAGGTGGTAGTGCCACAAAGGTAGCTCCCTGCTCATTCATACAGGTACAGTATTTATACAGTCTAGTTATACATATGCATAAGTAATTACGTAAAGCAGTTTTCTATTGGTCTACATTTTCTCGTCTTATTCTTAAAGGTACAGTATTACTTTAATATTCTACGCATGCCCAAAGGTGAGGGGTCTCCATTTGGGCCAGGGTCTCCAGCTCAAGGGGTGTGACTTTTAGTATTATAATGAGGAGAGTTCGCACGAGGGTGCTTCTTATCACACTTCTACTAGTAGCTTCAGATTGTTCCCAAAACATCTTAATTAGCTTACGTATCTCTCCAGGATGTCTTTCACTTCCCAAGGACAATAATTTTGATTAGATGTTTCATATTCCGGTCTGAATCCCCCTTATCAACTTTATGTAAGTCCTGGCCTTCTACCAGCCCCTGATTGACTACAACAGAACCTGCAGTAAGGTCAGTTCTTATGCAATTACAAAGTAAATCAAATACAAGTTGCTTAGTGTCATTGCATGTTTATATCTGTGCAGAAGAGGTAAGACAAACTCTTGCTCTGGAGAGATTAATTTACCTTGATGCTATGAAGCAAGTCTTTTATACTCTGTCAGCTGCATGAACTCATTGAAGTTAGCTTGTAACTTCACCACACTTTGGCCACTAGACCACTGTGACAAGATAGGCTTCTTCACTTATAGTGAATAGCAACCTAATTGAACAAACATTATTGTGTCGTGGATTTCAGGTCCTAAAAGCATCTGTATTGGGTCAAACTAAATATCTGTTTAGCCTAATATTCTGTCTCGGATCTCAAAAAGAGCAGGTACCAGGAATGAGTGCAAGAGCCAGACAATCATATGCAACTCCCCAGCTTCTTCCCTTCTGCCCTTAACTCTAGTATCTACATGTAGTGCTTGCCTTCAGAAACTGCGTGCTCAGAAGGCTCTTGAGCAAGATGTTGTCTCCGTATGTAACTCCTAATGGATCTCTTCTGTGAACCTGCCCAGACTAGAGCCCACATAACTTCTATCATCCAAAACATCCCCCTCCCCCCCCCCCCCCCCCCCCCGTGCATACAGCTTGTACTCAAGCTCTGGTTCCAGTCTTCCCTGAATCATCTCGGCCACTTTTATTTTCTATTACATATCATTCATTGCTCTCTAGAGGCACTATCTAGAAGAAGCTATATGGGATTAAATTAGGATTTTCAGGCCACAATATCAGGAACTCAGCTAAAGGAATTGAAATATGCTATTCAACAAGATTTAGGGTCTAATAAAAGCTAGGAGATTTGAGGCTACCTTTGTTGATAACTAGGTAATTCAAGGAGACATGCTGAGGTCCCCAAATACTCCAAGTTTGAACCCACATTTGGCAGCTTTATATGAATGCATTACTAGTGTTACTTGCTCTGTCTGCATCCCCTGGGAGCACTTTTTTGGATGACTTTGTTAAGTTTCTTCTGCCTTGGGAGAACAGCGATATATTTTAAAGTATACCAAAATCTGTATCTACACTTTGCTATTTCCAGAATAAAATCAAACCACTGAATATGAATATCCTTTCTACCTCATCCCTTTCCTTTCTTTCAGCCCGTACCCTTACAGAATCACAGAAACATATAGGTTGGAAAAGACCTTTAAGATAACCGAGTCCACCCGTAAACCTAACACTACCAAGACCACCACTATACCATGTCCCTAAGCACCTCATCCAAACGTCTTTGAAATACCTCCAGGGATGGCGACTCAACCACTTCACTGGGCAGCCTGTTCCAATGCTTGATAACCCTTTCAGTGAAGTAAAATTTCCTAATATCCAGTCTAAACCTCCCCTGGCGCAACTTGAGGCCGTTTCCTCTTGTCCTGTCACTTGTTACCTGGGAGAAGAGACTGTCACCCACCTCTCTACAACCTCCTTTCAGGTAGTTGTAGAGAGCCATAAGGTCTCCCCTCAGCCTCCTTTTCTCCAGGCTAAACAACCCCAGTTCCCTCAGCTGCTCCTCATAAGACTTGTGCTCTAGACCCTTCACCAGCTTCGTTGCTCTTCTTTGGATGCGAAGATGGGATCTCAGCTGTGACTTTCCCTTGGGGTGGCTGCAGGGTCAGATGGCTGCAGGATGGCTGCGGAGTTTCCAATATGATAGGAAAGATTTGGGTGGCGTTGTTGTGTTGAAATAATCATGTATGCATACATTTTGAAAAGCTCCTCATATGGTCTCGCATCAAGGTCTTAAAAGCAAGCCTTTAGACTTCATCTGCTATTAGGAAAAAACCAAACACAACCAGCATTTTGTGCACAGGGCAATTTATGCTGTGGGGAAAGTGATGGCAAATTTTAGACAAAGTAAGATTTTTACAGCCTGTTTCCCTTGCAATAGATTGAGACTTTTCCCTAAATTTCCATGGGACTAGTGTCAGGCAATAGAATTCTATGAGTACCAGAAGATAGATATAGCTCATAAAGTAAGAAGGATTAAATAATGGTAAATCTATTGTTGAGGGAATTCCAAATACGGAAAAAGGAATTATTCATTTTCCTGGCCACTGGAAAGAATATAAACAAGCTCAAATTGTATCCACAGTTCCTTTGAGGAAGATATGGAGCATGGCAGACATTGTACAAGAATCATTTTCAGGCTCACTGTATCACTATGCAGTATGATCTGACTGATGACTGCACACGTGGATCAGCCGAGACTGTAACACTGCTGAGCAAGACAGATGGGAAAATGACATTGAGAAGGCAACACTCATGCTGCATAACAAATCCAAACTTCTCCTTCCAAAACATGCTGAACTCTCCTAGGAGTAAGAAAAATGGTAATTATCTTTAGTTAAAAGGTTTTCTTTTCCAAACCACTGTCAGTATTTAAAAATGTGTTCATGCTGAAAGTACCTTTTGTGGAATCCAGAAGATATCTTCAAAACAATTCTATTTTCCTTACAAATCTCCTTCATTTTTAAAGACATCCTACTGATTTAGATGCTAATATCTGAATATATCAAATTACCTCTCTCACCTGAATATCCTATTGCCCAAAAGATTTATATTTCAGAGATCAAATTAAGCTTGTCCCCTGAAATGCACAAAAATACATGCAAAAGCAAAAATGAATGAATACATTTCCTAATGACTATGTCAATTTACAATTTTCTGTCACACAAGCTTTTATGATTACTATATTTAACACAGTCCTATCGCTTCTTCTCTTCATTTTCTCTCTTTTGCATTTCACAAAGTCCCAATAATTTACGTACCTAACACCTAGAATCCTTGTACTAAGATATATTTGCTAATCAATAATTAAACTAAATAATAAATAGTAATAATTTTGTCAGGACACATCATTCTAAACACAAGTGGCAATAGTTAAATAGCTGCACAGTGTTCAAGTTATTTGTATACGGGACAAATACAAAAGAACAATTACGTGCCAAAGTCACTTACAGGATCATTTCCAGAGATTTAACTAAGATTTTTATAATGAACAGTTAAGGGTCTTTTTCTTACTTTTTTGACAAAGGACAGTGTAGGCCTGGCTGCACTGAGAAACCCTCAGTTCTTCAACATTTATGTACCTGTGGCTATCAGCATTTGGTTTGTTTTAAAGCAGATGCTTGAAGTCAGTTCCATGTTTATGAATACAAATAGGCTCACTGTCATCCCATAGCCATGGGCACCTGAGTGGGAAGAGGAGAACCCTTTGTAAGAAACGGGACAAATGGAAAGATGGACATTGCTGACCTTTAAGACTAAAAGCTTTAAAATTTTAAATCAAACTGTTGAATTCTCATAGGTTTCCTCACGGATTATGCACTTTACTCCTTTCTCCAAGATGAGATACCTCACTTCTGTATTCCCATGAAAGCTTTTTTCCCCAGCTTTGAGTCCACTGTCCTGTGTAATAGCCCATGACTGGTATTACCCTTTTCCAGCACCTCTGGCAACTGCCGTTACCATATTTGCCTTTTTTTTGCAACTACATACCGCACTCGGGGCAAGCAGAATGTCACATATTCGCAGTAAAAATCTTCACTAAGACATTTTTTTCCAAAGAAATTAAAGACCCCTGAATTCACTGTCCAGGCTCCTCCCGAAGTTTGTTTCTCATTTGCTTTGCAAGACCCAAAACTTCAAGCTGGAGTCCCCTTAATAACAATCCCCACACAAAATGCCAGACAAGATTCAATTTTAGCATCTTCTGCCCTGTCTTTCCAAAGATGTTATTTTCTCAGCAGGGTTATAACTCACTGAGGTCTCAGCTCTCTTCCTAAATAAGCTTTTGCCAGGCAGAGCAATCTCTTCCCACTGTGGTCTCCCAGTTCCTCTTTCAAAGACTCCTTTGCAGGAGAATGTAAGACTTTGGTTATCTGCTTGTCTCCAGAAGGAGATAACTGAAGGTTAACTGGGCCTCTTGATTTTTCTGGTAACATGAAGTGTGCGTACCTCATCGCAGGTTTTCCAATATCCTGCTTCTTTCCCGTTTCTTCCTGCTTTCTGTTACAACCCTAGCAAGTGTGCCTGCTTGTCAGTCCTCCACATCTGTTTCTGCCTCTTCTATGCTGGACTGGGGTCCTTCCGTGGTTTTCCAGTCTCCCGCTACACATCTGTATCCTCTCCACTCCTGGCTCCGATGGTTTGCAACAGCAATCAGTCAGTTTCTAAAGACAATGTGATAAAGCATCTGTATGTGAGCATGACACAGCCAGTAGCTATAGTAACAGAAAAGCATACTTTAAACAAAAACAAAACAAACCAAAATATCTGAGAGATACCTTTCATCTTTTCCCCCATTCCCAAATATTGCAAGGTTCCATAAATATCCTCCTGCATATCTTCACCTGATTGTATCTCCCCCTAGCCCAAAACAGGGTGAGATAGAAATAAAACTTTCTTTTGCCTGGTTTAAGGAAGAAAATAAATAAATAATATCACACCACAAAACTAGAAAGAAAAGATCATCTCTTTCCCAGAAAAAGAAAAAATAAATCTGTAAGTTGCAAATCCAGGGTAGGCAAAATTGTCACTATCCCAGTTCTGCCTTAATTTCCGATACAGGTTCAGCCATAGGACCCTTGTGGGCTTTGAAATTAATTTCCACTGTTCCCTTTTTATTGTCTTGTTCTCTTAGTAATCTTCCCTTCCTGCAATAAACCATCAGCATGACCAGTGCCTCTTAGTTTGCAAGTCAGTTCAATCTCAGATGTAACAGGGCTGAATAGTTACTCTTATTCCTCAAAAAGATGGATGGGATGCAGATGTGTGGCTATTACTTTTGGGTTGCAAATTGGTCTTCAGGGCAGCACTGCCCAAGGGCTTCATCCAGGACTGAGGCCGGCATCATTGCCTGGCTGCACAGTCCTCCACCTGTAGTCCCCAAATCCCAGGCATGCAGGTGGATTTACAGGGCCATGGCACCCAGCATGGGAGCCAGCCCTGGGGATGAGAATTACAGCTGAGCCTCCCTGCCTTGCTGGGCGCACACACAACCAACTCCTGTAACGCAGCTCCCCACCTCAGGCTGCTCTGTGGGAACTACCGAGGTGCAGATCCCCAGGGAGTCCTGGGAGCAGTTTGAGAGGTTAGCAAGGGTTTGAGACGACATTTTCCCCAGTGTGGTGCTGGGCTGTCTAAAGACATCTGTTCAGATCCCAAAGCAGTAAGGCCACGTGCTGATGCTTGTGACCCAACTCACTGTTGCACAAACCTGGAGAGCAATAATTCAAAATAGCATAGGTAACTTTTAAAACACAGATACAAAAAGAAGAGCCTTCTGCAAGTTCTTGAGAAGAGCTCTTGAATCTGACTGGACTGAGTCAAAGTATTAAAGAAAAGATGCTTTTTTTAACCCTCATATATTCTTCATTCCTCTAGAGCCTGTGTAGGTGGACTTCCACAGAAAAGACTGAAATAGACTCGGTGCCTCAGCTTACTTTACCATGAAAAAGGTCAGCAGGGTGCAAAACATTGTTCAGTCATTTAATGCACTTATATGTATGTCACATCTTTTCATTCCTGCTTTTTAAATTATGTTGAAATAGATAAACAATACAGACTCAATTCATACAAAAAAGATGTCTAGTGAACTTCATTATTTTACATAAATTAAAAGAAATGAAACCTTCATTTACTGCAGTATTACCTTTCAAAAAATTACTCTTTCTTATTTGAGACTTCCTTTCTTGAGGGAGTAGGACTATTCCATATATCTTTTAAATATATACAAATTTGTTACTAGTCACAATAAAACCCACCTGAAATACATTTCCTTTTAATCAGTGAAGCAAGTAACCATGCAGTTAAGGAGAGAGAATTATGTATTTCAGCAAGTTATATCCTGATATTTATCAAACTGGAATATTGGTATACTTGATTCAGTTTTCTACATTGACATCTCCCTATTGTTATTGATTAATGATTAAAACTCTCTAAGGTTGTTATAAAACACTGTTAGAAATAACTTATTGTTTAGATACCTAATGGATGTGATCTCTACAAATGATGAATTATATCCCACTTCTTAATTACAGAGGCCTCTGAAATCTAACTTAAATAGTAGCTAAGCGGATTAAATACAAAAAAAGAACAAAAGCAAGGCAGTTTGCAAAATGATACATTTATGTTTTTTTCTCAGCGCTGTATAGTTTTCCACAGACTGTTTTGTAAAGTATCATCTTTCTCAATATCTTATTAGATCACTGTAATCTGGATTTACATATTGATTCATTCAGTTTCAATGTCAATCATAATGTGAAAATTTAATAAAAAACAACTCTAATTGTTCTTCACAGACTTAGCAATAATTACTCCCGTATCATCTCAGTCAAGGAGATGTCTTTCACATGTTCTGTTTTTCAAGCATAACAATTGTACATTTCTTTTGGGCACTGCATACTTCTCAAATCAGTATTTCATTCACTGAGATGTTGAAGGCTGCCTTAACAACATATCACATAGGGCTTACACTTGATAAAGTTGGAACTGTATTCTGTCAACAATAATTATCTGGGTGTTCTGCTCATTTCCTGCTATAGCTGTCCCATGGCAACAGTGTAAAAGCAGTACTCATTTTTTAAATACATAAATGGCTCCTTAGATGACATGTTTCTGGCTCAGGTTTGGCAAAGGCATGGTGAAAACAAAGACTTTTTTGAGAAACTATCACAACTGCTTCCACTATATGCAAATCTGTAGGGAATGTGCTAATTCCCGAGTCGAGGGTGCAGCTTTGCTGTAATAGTAGCAGTGGTGGCCTGAGGCATTTCCAGAGACTGATAACAAGCTAGCGTTTTCACTTCAGGTCATTCTCTCCACTTTCTGGTGAATTTCCCAAGAAATGCCTCAATCAAAGGTCATTATTCCAATTAACCCTGCTTTTGGGGTTTTGTTGCTGTTAAAGCAAACCAGATAAAATCACGTTAAAAATGCCACTTTTTATCAGCATTATGTCCTTCTGGAGTGCTGAAAAAACAGCTGATGCTATTGATGATGACATTGTCATATAAACTGTGGAAAATAATTAGTTTGGTACATGGGAAATCAGCTTTGCAATTTTCAGTTGTAGCTGTTTTGAGAATATTTACTTTTCTAAGATTATTTTGTTGCTTGTGAATCAAGATGAACAGGTATTGTACATACAGTTCATAAAGCAGTTACAAGATGAGTTAGGATATTGCAGGCTTTTACCCTCAGCTCTGTGAACATCTAAGTTCCGATGTAATAAGACCTGATGGCAGGATCAAGTGCACATACAACTCCAGCCATTCAATTAGCTTCAGTGAGAAAATTAGCAAAAATGATACCATTATGGCTATTTTTTTCTTAATATGAGTAATAGTCTCACCCCGACTAAACTTGTTTCATTTAAGTTGATGCTAATGTAATGAGAAACGTGGAGATTAACAAAAGTGGATCAGATTCAGGCTAGATTTTTAGAAGAAACCATTTAATAACCCACCATATGTCCCTGGAAGCATCCTTTCTTTTGGTTTTAACATTCTAAAGGGATTTTAAGAACAAAATGTAGCGCTAGCCAAGTGTAAGATATATATAGAGATTTGATATATATACACACACACACATATATACATATAGATATATGTAAGAT
Source organism: Mycteria americana (assembly GCF_035582795.1). Lineage (NCBI taxonomy): Eukaryota > Metazoa > Chordata > Aves > Ciconiiformes > Ciconiidae > Mycteria > Mycteria americana. The sequence goes on from NC_134369.1 coordinate 15,904,933, forward strand.
ATATGTATTTAAGATATGTCTATAAGAGAATTCAGTGCCCAACTGTTTTGCACTAGGGGAAAGGAACACAACTCAAAGTAAGGCGACATATAATGACAAGCTGTATATTGGTATATTGACAAAGCCCAACGTGCCTGGAATGTCGAGAGTGAATCTTGTGCTAGCCATATATCAATTGTCTTTTGTATTGTCACATGGATGTAAAGGAAACTGTGAGTGTTTGCTATCAGCATCTGATTAACCTCTGAATTCTAACCATAGTTTTAGAACAAAGAACAATTTTATTTGATGCCAACCATTGTCTGTAGCAGTGAAACAGCACAGTTTCCATTACAGGAGGATGAATTTTAATTCTGATAAGATGTGGGGATGAAATGTTAACTTAAGCCGAATGAATATTCATATAGGAAAGTGAAAACAGGTGTCAAGGACTTGCTGCACTTAAGTCCTTGGTTACATGAAAACTGTACACCATTCGACAAAACAACACGGTTTCTAATGATTACTTTCCCCATATAATTTATTCATCTATTCCAGGGCAGTGTTTCGGGGCTTAATGAGTATTTGTAAAGCTCTGGCTGAAATGCACTCTCTAAATGCAAAACATTATACCATTTACAATGAATGAAGTAGTGTAGATTACTGGTTCAAAAAAGCCACTAAAGCTCATCAACATGTGCATTTGAAGGGTGTATTACTTCACCAGCTAGGAAAGCCCCCTGTTAACGTCCTGTCCAGTTGAAAGGCTAAGTGTGCTTCCTTCCCACTGAATCCACTCTGAAGTGCAGAGAGAACGGAAAAGTCGTGTAACTTTGTCTCTTCTCTTATTTTCACCCCACTTCACCCTTATTTTCCCCATATGGGGCAATCCTGTATCACATCTCAAAGACCAACTGAGAGAATAAATAAACAAGATTAAGTAGCAATAGCACTCCCTTTGGAAACAGCTTTTCTTCATTTTTAAAAAATGATAGCTGACTTACTGACATGGTCCAAATCTCTTCTCTATGTCCTATGAGTACAAGCACTTTTATTACTATCACTAACATCAAGAAGAGAGTGCTGGAACACCAGGAGAGTTGAGCTCTTTCTGCCCGTCTCGACCACCTTGGCACCCTATTGAAGTCAACTGTTGTTCCTTGCATGGCCGTGTTTCTCCTTGGAAGATGGGCTTTCTGAAATACAGATTTCTGAAAGTGTACAACATACAACGGAATTCTATCAGCAGAAGTGGCAAACAAGATGATCTCATGTTTCCCTGTGCTATCTGCTTGATGATGTGATTCTCTTGCCCATTGTGGCGATACCATTGCATCTGTTAAAGATGCTGTATGCCTTTTTAACTAGTTACGTGTCTATTTGAAAAAATGAGATTTCCAAAATGGTAATTTTCTTAAACTCTAAATTTTTTTTCATTCTTTGTACACTATGATAGTTGCATTATCACTAATGATAAAAACTGATATAACACTTGTGATGGTGAAGAATAGTTCCACTAATTCTAGAGGAAATCCAAGACTTTATAAGACCAGGTTTTAGTATGAAAAGAGAAACATCAGGCACAATAAAGACTGTGGAATTAAGTAGTCCTTTTTCCCATGTTAACGAACTGTTGCCCAAACACTTTATTTCTACATCTTGCTGCGCACAATAAATGAGAAGTCAGGAAAGGCAAAACCTTGGCTTTTAACATCTCGCACCTTTCTGCCCATTAGTTCATCTCTCTCACACCTGTAAATGGTGGCTATTTCTACAGTGGCTCTTACTTTCCTCATAGGTGGCTTCTACTGCATCTTGGGACACAAGAGAGGGTACCGTTTGTATTATATGCATCAATGTCAAGGTACCAACAAAAAATAAAGCTGTCAGTGGTTCACGGCAGCCTCATGGACAGAGGAGGATACAAATTATTGTTACATTCCTTTCATTAAATAGCCATCTTTGAAGTTAAATGTCATTTTTCCTCATTAGCCAGGCATAGTAACTTGTATGGCTAAAATATGATCTAATAACCAGGGGTCAGTGTGGAGACTGCATTCTGTTGGGAAGGAAAAATAAAAAATAGCAAAAAAATTGCCCGGGAGAAACATGACTGGAATTCAAGATGATACCAATTTCCTTAGCAGTACTGTATATGCAGATGATATTTATAGAAACTAGCATCTATCAGAAAGAGGCATTAACTAAAATGTGTTGTAGCCTAAGATTCCATTTTATTAATTCCTGTTTGCAAGAAGGTCATGTCTAATGATTTCCTCTTGGAGTTACTGGTTTTTGCAATTGGACCATTACAGATTTAGATTCTTGTTCTACTTGTGAAGTTACTCAGACTCTTGCAAACACAAGTGCCAATTCCCTGATCTTTCAGTGTTGTTTTTAAGTTTTTGCCCCAGTGGGATTCTCTTTTTCTCAAGGGAACACAGCTGCACACACAACATCAGGAATTGTAATTGATTTTGCATCAGTCGAGAATAAATGCCATGCATCCAGATAACCAGTATACTCCAGCTTCCAAATACCCAGGATAAATTACTGTAACAGCCCAATACTGTTCTCAATTGCATCATCGCTGCTTTACCACAGCTGTGACAAATATACAATTCCTTGTGAAGACTTAAGCTTGAATGACACTGTAAATGCATATTGAAGTATGTATGACATTTTACAGAAAATCACATATTCAAAGTATTCTAGATGAATGAGATGTGAATTAAAAAACAACCACCACCTTCACTTTAAGTCCTTGGGGGGTGGGAACATCCTGACCACCTGTATTAAATCTCATCTTTTAAAGTATTTTGGAAGCATGCAGAAACTCTGTGGAGAACATAAGAGTGGTTAGATGGATAGGCAGAGACACAAAGACATGCAACCAATTTATCTGTTTAAATAAAAGGCAATGGTTTGTTGCAAATCTTTTCAGAATACGTCTGTGTCTAGTATTACTAGTAGCAGTAGCGCATAACGCACAGCACATTCCACCCTTCTAAGTAATATTAATAAGTCTCAAACCCTTCTAAGTAATATTAATTAATCACATTGCTGACCTGAGTTCACAGAAGGGAGTTAGCCAATTAAACACAAGTAGTCAGTGCTGGGGGGGGGAAGCCAAGTTTGCCTGAAGTTCTTTTCATCCTGACTTAAACAAGTCAATGTGTAGTTTATCTCATCTGCTGCATAGACAGCATGATTAGTCTTTCTAAATTTACTGTAAGGACAACCAAAGTTACATCCAGTCCTGGAGACACTGAAGTGCGTGCTTAACTTTACACAGATTCAGCCTTTGAAGTCAATGAGGATGTTCACCCAGGTAACACAAGGTATGCATACAGATGCCTGTAGCATCAGGGTCTCACAGTCTCAGTTTCCCAACATATGAAAGGACTCCATGACTTATTTCTGTTCTCCTACAAGAAAATTGGTGCTATGCATCTTCCAAAACATTTGGCCGTGGCTGGCAGAGGTATCAGGTGCATGGGGGAGGAATTTTGAAACTTCACACCTATTTTGCACACCTTAAAGATTACTCAGTTAAATTCCTCTGTGTATTTTGGGCACCCCTAGCACCTATGGTGATTGAAAGCATCTTGTGGTACCAGCACGTGCTGTGGTTCTGTGTCCAGGGTTCATTCTTGTGGGCGCTTTTAAAGATACAGCCTCCTCAAATTCAGACACCAGCTTAGCTGTCCCTAGCAATCAATGCAATATATATTGGCACAACAAGTGCAAATATTTGTAATCATGTCTCACAAGGGGTGCCTTATGACCTGAGAGCAAAGAGCAGGTACATAGTGAGAAGCAAGGAAAGTGCTTTCAGACAGGTAAGGGGGAACAGAGTGAGAAATGCAGCTCCTCCCTAACATAAGGGGGATTCAGGCAGATTTTCAACATTCTTTGAATTTTGCTAGTTTTACATGTCCTGAATTTGTTCTACAATTTGAAAATCCCCTTGTTTTGACATTTGCCTAAGCAGGAATGTCATTCCTAGCACCTGCTTTTGAGCTCCTGCAGGAAAGCCTCTCAGTGAAAGTAGCTGTCATCTAAAGAGGCAGCAAATCAATGTCAGAAAACTATTGTTGATCAACTTCCTGCTTTCCCATTCCCTGAAGCAATGCGCTCTGAAAGGCTTCTTCAAGGAACAAGAAAAATCAGATGCATACCAAAGGTCACAGTCAAGCTTAAGCATCTACTAAGGCTTTGTTCACATGAAGAAATATCAATGTAACTAAATTAATTTAGCAATTTATTTGGTGAAGTGCTATCCTCCTCCTGTGGGGGCATGTCAGATTATTTAAGACAGTCTAAAAAAAACAAATGTATTGTTTTTACCAAGAGCAAAGGCACACGACTGGGGAGGATCCAGTTATGACAGCAAAGCAATCTACAGCTGAGGCAAGCTAAGGGCACAGTTACAGCTTGTGAGCAGTCCCATTTGGTCGAGGTGCCCATGCCAGCACCATAGCAACAGGGAAAAGATTTGGGGGGCTAAACAGCACCTCCGCTTTACTGGCAAGTGAACAAAATCGCCGTTCTTTCCCCAGGCCCTTTGTGTGGCATTTCTCAGTCCTCGCAGGTGACCTGAGGCACTCAAACATTTCTCTCCCCTTCCACCTGCCAGTGACCTAAATTCTCTCCTCCCTTATCCCTTTCCTTCCCACAACTGACCTAAGTAAATCCTGCCTTCAGACTTGACCCATACCTTGAAGCAGCTTCCAAAAACAATGCAGTTGCAAACTGGTAAAATTGTTACCTGCAGACAAAGCTCAGTCTATTCTACAAAGCTTTGATGATACCGTATGTCAGCTAAGAATGTGAAAAAGATCCACACCTTATCTTATATGACTACATTGGCAAAATTACAGCATATTTTGTTGGCTTACTTTACGGCTTTCAGGAAAGTGGGGAAATAAGCCCAGCAGAAAAACTTCCCTCTGTCACATGCTGCATCTTCAGTATGGCCCTAGCTATCCTGGCTGCACCAGCACAGACAAATTAATAATACTTACAAGTGTGAGATATGCAGGTTCTATAACAGCATTCCAGTGGGAGTAATTGTAACTGGTTTTAAGACAGAACTTGGCAGGTTTAGGAAAGAGAATGCTGTTCTACCTGTGATAGCAGCAGGCTGGATGCAATGATCCAAGAGGTCCTATATTTCAAAGTAAAAAAGAAAATGAAAGCGCTGAGGTCCTGCAAAAAAAAGAGCTGAGCCTCAGAAAGAGCAACAGCAGAAGAAGCTGGTTACACATTAGCCAACACACGTGCTCCTACATGGCTTCTGTGGCTGGATTGCTGAAGCTCACAGAGACAAGCGCGTGATCCAGCAGGGCCGGGGCAGTCACTGCCACGTAATGTCTCCTTTGCCACAGAGAATAAGAAAATATTACAAAGCAAGAAAGAAAACATGAAAAATATTAAAAAAGCAACCTTCCTCCATCCCCACTCTATTTCCCAGACACGTCGCAATCTTGGAAGAAGAGGGAGAGAGAAGGGAGGTAATATTTTCAGTGACAGCAACGCATCCACAATTCCTAGCAGCAGGAAGACTGAGCAGGCTATTACGTGTGGTACTAGGCAGTGACTAGAGGCCTTCATTGCAATCAAGGTGCTACTGACAAGGTGCCACGAAAACATGTGCTGAGACACATGTGCATCATTCCTATTTGGAAGAGTATATGCCTTTAAAAAGGCAAAATAGACAAAAAGCAAGAAAAGAGACAGAAAGTAACCTATCCAAAGGGTGAATTACCATTCAGAGGCAAATACAGCCTCCTCCTGAGTATAGGTAAGGCCAGTGCCCCGTCTACTAGCTAACTCTTTTGTCTCACTTCCCTTCCTTCTACCTCCAGTTCTTCAAACCAAAACCCATTCAGCGGAAGTCCACTTCAACTGGATTTTGGTGGGTATCAGGACCCAGGGGTATATACAGAACAATGCAGAACTTCTGAACCAAGGAGCAATAAGCGGATTGTTCTGCAGAGGGTATAGCATCAACCCAACCTTTGTAGGAAGGGGGATCTGACAGATTCCCAGGAAAGAGTTGCACAATATTTGCTGAGCTCTAACTGTATTCCACAGGCCCAGAGGTGGAAGAGGGAAGAGCATAATGGATTCATTCTGAGAAGCAGCAGTTTCCCACATGCTAAAAACCTGCTTGGAGATTTGGGAAATTCTGCAAAGTGGGGAGAAGTTTCCCACTGTGAAACAAGCAATATTTCTGCTGTTTCCACTGAAAAAGGGAACCCACCTCCTTGTTGGCCTTCTGCAGCTTGCCATATCATTTCTGCTGAACAATATTTCAAATCTCAAGTTGCAAAGAATTAGATGCAACTTGTATAGCTGCATTAAGGCCACCTACAATTTCTAGTATCTCTGAAGTGGGATAACAATATTCCTATGTGGGTAGGAGAGAAATTTAGCTATAAAAGAATGGTCACACTGTGGATTATTTGTGATGTTTGTTTGTGCTTTACTAAAATTGCTTTGCAAAACACTTTGATTTACATTTGGTGGCATTTTTCATCTAACAGTTTCATTGACATATATATTTAGTATACCCCTGCCAAAAAAACCACGACAGAAAATTAACATGCAAGGCAAACAGCAAAGGACCAATTCAAATCCCCTTGGAATTTCCTTAGGAATCAAAAGCCACTTGGAGTAAACATTTGCCAGCTCAACGATTTGAAATGTCCTATACACATCTCTCTAATAGCCTCTAATAATTGACAGAGCACAATACATAGAAAAGATGCCAGCACATCACAAATATGAGGCTGTTGAGAGGATTAAGCATAATCCTGTCTCACCAATGAATAAAGAAAATAAGAAATGGAACTGTGTTGTGTTGAATAGCACTGAGTCAAAGATACACTTATGACAAGCTTTTGGGGTTTTTTTGCTCAACAAAACCTTCACTGAGAAGGTCATGCATGAATTCTGAAAAAAATTGCATTATTACTGAGGAATGCCAGGCAAAGCAGGAAATAATCTTTAATTAATTTGTGAGGAACTTTCATTTGGCAGACGCAGTCTGCCAAATAAAGACAGAACAGTAGCTTTCTTATTAAGCTGATAAAATCGACCAAAAGTGAAGAAATCCCATCGTTAAAAAGCATTAGAACAATGGATTTTTACTAGGAGATGTAATAGAAATCCACAGGGAATCCTGGCAACACTCATCGGGTTTTTTGTCCTGAAATCAAAGGTATTTCTGATGAAATGTAAAGGAAGAATCTTAACATTCTCTGCTCTTCTAGACTTTGACTCAGTATTTGATCTCGGACACTGTAAAATGCAAGTAGATTCAAACATTAATTCTAACAATGCAATTACCATACTTTGTTTTTTCTTAGCGGTATTACTGTCTTTGTAATTCCATTGCCAATTGCCACCTCCATCTCCCACCAGCTTGTGCAGGTATTAAGAGATATTTTTGTCATTTGTAAAATGCTGGAAGAACTTGAGATAATAGGCACTTCATAAATGTAATGTGTTATTTTAGTGAAACTGGGACAAACCGCTAGTTTCAAACGTAATTGGCTCCAATGGAAAAACTGGAGCATCCGTAGAAAACTGGGACATGGTACGTGTGAGGTGCTAATATTTATCCTAATGTGGCAGATTTGCCTCTGTTCATAGGAGCTCACCCCTATATTTAGGGGTGTGAGCAAAACAGCGTTTAAAAGAATTTAATCTTTATTTGAAAACGTTTCCTGGGAACAGGAAGCAATTCAGCAAATCAATGTGTTTGTTTTTCACATCCACAAGCCAAAATTTAAATCTAGCTTAAGCCTAAAGGGAAACAAGTTGGGCAATTTCAGCATAATCCCTGCAGAAATGTATTCTCTTCACATGAACACTGCTCAGCACAGTAGCAGCTCTGTGCAGGAGAAGCCTCACACTGAAACATAAGAACTGCTACAGTTTAGGTCAAGAAGGAGAGTCTTTATTGGCAGCCTTTATAATAATATCCTATATAAATTCATAAATAATCTTAGCATATTGACATCCTGTAAAGGAAATGTGGAAAACTTGCCTAGGAGCTGCCTGCGTTAATCTTCATTCTATCCTGTACTGGCGTTTTTCCCAGTTTCCTATGCCCGAAGTTCACAATATCTGTTTTTAAAGGAACACACTGACCCTTACAGAGTAGAGCCCAGAAAGCCTGATTTGCTACTAGTTTTGATTTTTACATCCTCTTTCCCTATAACAAGTAGGTTTTGAAGTGGGCTTCTAACGAGCCAATGGGAAATGGTCTTTATGTGAAAAAACTTGGCGTGCAAATCAGATGACTAAAGAATGTGGCTTTATTGCACCGCTGGGCCTTATGGAGAGAGAATAATATAAAAGAGCGGTATGCAAGGAAACTAAAGTTTATGATCCAGCCTTACTTAATATGTATCAACACTGGCCAACGGCCTTTTTATCATGAGCTTTAAGCAGCAACCCAGGAGCTAGTGTCCTAGTTAAAGTCACAAGACTGCTTTCAGCCACACTCTGCAAACTCCTTGCCATGACCAACAGTAATTTTGCCTTCATGAAGTGGATTTGGTACAGGTAGGAGACTCCTAGTGCCTCCTCTGGCTGAGAAAGGGAGAGGTGAGATCAGAGCCAGGCAGCTGATAGCTGCTGTGCAGACATACTCATAAAAAAGTTCCTGGAAAAATAAAATATTGCATGCTGTGAGACAAGGAGATTCAAGGCTTTCTGTACAACAGAACTGCTTCGCTCGTCCAAGAAACTGTCACAGCAAAACACTTTTAGCATACATGCAGATCTACTGGCAAAACTGACTTCGTGTTGTCATCAGAAAACCACCCTCCCTCTCAGTGAAACGAGCTGTCTAGGTAACAGCGCAAGTTGCCAGTGTACCTGTTTCACACGTGGACCTCTACCATCACTTTAGGAGCCCATCAAAGTTCATCCCTCTTCACAACACAGCACAACATGCACACACCATCAAAGCTCGTCATATAGGTCTGACTTGTCTGCATCTACGAGAAGTCAAGGAGTCCTCGCACCTGGGTTTGGGGAGGAGACTGCTCTGGGGTAGCTGTCCTGATGCTGCCGAGTATAAAGTCCCCGGCTCTCTCTCCCTCCACTGAAGTCTTCCACCTGTGGGGTACCGAGTTTTCTACTATGCAACGCTTAGTGCCTCACACTTAAAAAGACACTAGCAGGACTGGAGTGTCGCTGGCTCCTCCAGTAAATGCTGTGGAAGGCAGGCAGGCATACTGCATCTCCTTGAAACCCCTGGCAAAGGCAACAAGGCTTGCCGAGGTGTCCTGTTCAGAAGATGTCATTGTCATGATCTCTGACTGAAGAGACTCTGTCACCAAGTCAGAGGAAGAGGCAATATGAAATCTGGTTTGGGTGTATGTATATAAAACTAGAGGGACAATCAATGGTATGTCTGAGTAATCCTACCTGTGACTATCCCAAAATGTCTCTCCAGGATCTTACTTTCTACTTAATGGTGATGGTGTGAATTCATTTGGGGTTATCAAGCACCTTCTGAGATGAATACATAGTTTCCATACTAATCAGCTCCAAGGTTAGCAAAGGATACTGCCTGCTGTTCCTGCTTCTCCAAGCCAATTTACTGAAATTATGTCAGTTTACCTGCTGGCCTACACGAGATGCATTCAGTGTATTCTCTAACAATCCATGATACTAGCCCTTGGGAAAGTCTTAAACAGCAGGAGAAAAGACTAGTACTTTCTAAAGCTTTTGTAAGCAAAGTTGCCCTGCTGCAAGGCTGTTACCCTATAGCTCCTGTCATATACAGCATTCAGATCATATACTGTGCTAACGGAAACACAACACTAGCAGATATTCTAGGTCAATTTTCATATACTTTCAGCACAGCGACTGTGGGTTTAGTCTGGTAAATTCGAAAGAATTTATCCCTTACTGATACTGTGAGGACGTGAGGACAATGCGAGATGACCACGTAAATTAAATACAATGCACCTTTTCTGTACTGGAGATCAAGAATATCTCTGTTCCTAAGATTTTGAAGTTTTCCCTCTGATGCACGAACATAATTCCCACTGATAACTGTGATGTGATCCATGGCCCAATTCCCATTATCCTGGCACACTGCTCTCAGAGACAGGGGACACAGAGGACAAAGACAACAATAAAAGAGACATTATTAAGGCAGGTAAAACTTCCCACAAGAGTAAGTCTTAAAATATGTATGTTAGATGAATGGAAGCAGAAACCATTTGCCTGAGGTTGCCTTTATTACTCGACTAAAAAGACATCTAGGAAAAAATATTTCCACTGCCTTGGCAAGACACATAGCCTGCATTCGTTCCCTGAACACAGCTTTCCCTCATTTTTATACAAACACTATGGTCTACTCTAGCCAAAACTTTCACCCCCTACGGCTGATGTGATTTGCAGCTTGGCTTTATCAGTTGTGCATAGGAAAGTAAAGATACGACAGCTAGGCTGCTCCTTGCTCTTAACATCTCTGCTACTCCTTCTCCCACCCCACCTGGGCTTGCTGCGCGAAGGACGAGCAGCTAAAACAGGTTCAGCGCCCTGTGGTGGAGCAGTTCGTGTCAAGGGCATTTGCCAGCGAAGCCCAGCGCCTGCTTCATGCCCCCAGTGGTACCGTGAAATAAAGGGGTCGCAGCCCAGCGCACATCACTGTATTTCGGGCATTGTTTTGAGACGCGATGTACAACACAGTATTACCAACCCTGCGTATTCAAACTTGAGTCAGTCCCTAAAAACAACAATAATAGATTAGAAATCTTTTGATTAAAAAAAAAATTCTGAGATTCTTTGTTTTCTGGGCGTTCTGTTTTCCAAGCCCTAGGTTCACACTCCTGAGATCCTAACCACCCTAGTGAGAACTGGAAGCGTTTAATTTTCAGACAAAATCTGGCAGTCTGGCCTAATCACATGACTCGAGGCCGCTAAGAAAAAAAGGGGAGAAAAAAAAAGAAGAAGAGTATGAAATACATAATAAAGCATGAAAACTAGCAAGATCCAATTCAGGATTATATTCCACAAAGCTAACAGCCAAAATTATTCCATTTCTAAGAACTATTCTAACACAGCAGAATGTGAAGTTTAATAAAACCCCTCAGGTTTACACTTTACTTGCAGACAAAGATGCAGAATTCTGGCAGGGTGAAAGGCCAGGCAGAGACCTTTACTTTATCCGTCACTTGTCATTTTTCCGAACAACTTTCTTTGTTACTGGAGCACTGAAATTTTGCAGCAGTGAAATTTCAATGTATGGGAACAGGGACCAAGGGCAAAGAGAAACACATACAGAAGGAAGCTCATGAAAGAGCTGCCAAACAGACCCAAAGCAGCTTCAGCGTTTATTTCACTCTACTCTCATCCCAACCATGCAGTAAATACAAAAAAACAGAGGAAGGATATCTTGTGATTGAACACTGGCCCGGGGACATCTGAGTTCAGTTCCCAAATATTTCATAAACTTTCAGACTCAGTTGTCATCTTACAAATATACAAAGGAAAATAATGTTTCCTTTCTTGCACTCTTGTTCTCTCCTTTTTCTTCATATTGTGAATCTGTCTCTTAATTTATACGAACTACTTAGCAAAAGGAAGCTCTGATCTCAGCAGGGGCCCATAGCTGCTGTAATAGCAAATAATAACTGGCGAGAAATCTCAGCCAAAGCCCACCTCAAACCTTTGCCAAAGTTCGGACCTGGATCTGCCTTTAGGAGCAGGAACATTTCTACTGTAAATGGACTTCTACCTCTGAGCCAGATGTGAGCAGACATCCCACGGTTCCTATTCTAGCAACCTCTAGCTTTTTGACTAAAATACTTAACGAAATCTAAAAATACACTAAGGAATAAATCAAGCTGCCTGAAATTCTACCTTCCCTCCCCGCGAATCCTATGCCTTTTATTCTGAAATGGACAAATGGCAAAAGCGACAATGAAAGAGTGATTATTAATCTTTGATCCTGCGTCACTTTTTCTTACAGAGCCCTATTCTTCATCTCAGGAAGTGCAATACAAGAGCCTGATTAAAGGTCCAGGTATGGGGTCACACAACGCACAAAGAGAGCTGCGGAGTTTCAGAGAGCAATGTGTATTTAATGTCTGACTACACACAAGTACAATGAAGAACGAAATAATGAACATTCCTAACGATTGCCATAACTGTGAAACTGCCACAGAACTGCTTGAGGTAACTGTGGTAAGAAACTGAGTTGCTTTTTAAGAAAGGAATGACCAAATCTGTTTTCCAGAGTGCTAGCCTGGGTGATTACAAAACAGAACTCGCTGAGAATGCCAAATTGTTGGAAAATGGCAGCGTGCCCTTCTCAACAGAAAACAGCAAAATGGACCTAGGTTTTACTGGCTCACCCGAAAGCTAAGGAATTAGAATGGAAAACAACCTGAGTGAGGTAGCTAACGACTGGGATTTCAGGTTTGTCAGGAAAGAGATGCCTAGGAGAAGGGTCAGAGGTTACACCTGGAGACTGAGAAGATAATGACAAAGTTCAGATAAGCATCAAACCCGTCTGGTCCCTCAGAAAGCAAATCATCATTAAATCCAGTTTTGATGAGAACAACTTGGCTTAAGATGCAAAATTCATTACTTCCTAGGGAAGATGCTCAGTCCCGCTCTCCCTTTATTTCTTCTTATCCTAACTGAAAAATAAGAAGAAATATTTAAAAAATCATATCAAAGTCTGAATTTTAAAAAGACTCCACAAACAAACCAGCTGTTGCAGGAGCCCCACGCGATCCTGGCTGACTAAAATAGCAACCTGCCTGCGAGCTCTTATGACCGTTCCCCATAAAATTGACTTTTATGACGACTTTTCTACAAGGGAGTTGCAGCTCTCTGAAAAGCATTGAAATTGCAGATGACAGCAAAATGGTCTCTCTCTGAGAGCAGGCAGCGCGGAGAGAGCGGCAGTCTCGCAGCCAGCCCACTTTGGGAATGGCATCCGAGTCCCGCCGCCCCGCATTGGGCAGGAGCCTCTCTTTTCACCAACACAAAGGAGGACGTGTGAGCATGAAATCCACTTTGAGCACTGTTCACTCCACATAGCCGAGTCTAAAGACTGCTTTGGCTTGGCCACCATGAGGAGCTGCATTTTGATGTTCAAACTGTCAGAAAATACCTTTTTTTTTTCCCCTGTACCATTCATAGGATTTTTATGTTCTAAGTCACCTCAGGAATCCAGCTTAAGAACTTGATTCTCACTATCAATAGAGTTTATGGAGTTTGCAAAAGGGAAACAGCTGTAAAGATTATGGGAAATCAGTAGCTTTACTGTTAATCTACAAGTCCCTCAAGATTTCTGCATCCTTAGTCAGATACGAAAAAGCAACTTTTGTCTATAAACTCATACTTTACACTCGTGCCATAACACTACCAAATTTTTAATGTGATAATCAGGAAAGAACTGGCAAAACATTAGGACAAACTCAACATTTCATATGCATTTTACTAGATCTAACAGCAATACAGGGTGTATCAAGAACTCCGCTCAGTTTATCAGCCGATGAGCAAACTTCTAACTCATCTAAACATGAAGGCTTACACACCTATTCTGTCAAAAGATTTTTTTAATCTCTTAAAGAAATTTTGATTAGAAGGAATACAAAGGAGGAGTTTACAACCACTTAATAACAGAAACTAATAAAATAGCGTACGCTTTTAATTTAAACCTGGACTTAGTCCAAGATATTCTGGGAAGTCCTAAAGTATGAAAATATATTGGCTATTAGATATTATAGGGGCTGTTGTGCTGACAACTGTGTATCAGTAGAAGAAAAAAGATTTTGTGACCTTGTTTCTGCATGTGTCTGTGAAAAAAACCCCAACCAAATCCCAAACAATCTCTACTTGTGAGGGCTCATGAAAAGCCATAGATCTATAAAGCTCTGGAAATCCTTGGTCTCATCTTGCTGCATATTAGGCATATATTTCGCATTCAAATTTGACTTACAGCTATAAGCAGCCTGACCTCGTATACTGAGGTACATTTAGACAGTACAGTTCATGTCCCGTGTGACTCACAGACTATAGTCAAATACACTGTTTTACAAACGGGGTGTCAAGGACACTTGTCAGTGTGCTAAAAAAGCAGAACCATCACTGATAATTCAGACACTGTAAAATCCCTACGCATTTTGCATAATTATTACTTAAAATAAGAACTGAGTTAAAGACAGTAATAGCTAACTGAAGATTAAGCACAGGTATTTCAGTATGGAGGCTCTGCATTATGTTAATCTTAACCTTTTCTATTTTTTAGTTTCTAAAAAAGCTGCTGCATCCATCTACTGTACTGGAAAATTCAGTAGGATGAATGGTTCTAAATTTAGGATGCAGGACACTGCAGCTGCGATAACATTTCGGAAGTGGAAGGCATAGTAGATACATGACATATTTAGATAAGACAACTATTTTTAGTCAAAACAAAGCTCAGTTTCAGCTACTTTAGCAAGTGCACTAATTTGGCTAATCAGTTCAGATACACTTTATTCCAGCTCTCATTCTCACCTACAAGATACTGCATACCGTGACCCCTTCTCCCTATTTGTCTTCTGAAACAGGTAAAGCAGGAGAAGAGTAATCATAAACTTGTCACATAGCGTTTCTGCTACCCCTTCCTAAGCATCCAGTAGCAGATTTGGAGATAGGCCAGCAACCTGTCTAGTCCGCTATACCCTGACATAGTACAGCCGGGCTCTCCCATAATTTTCTCTTCTCTCACCCAACTGCTTTTGTTGGTCTCCTCCAAATGGATCCAATTATCTGCTGATCTATTTCTGCTAAGTTCAGCATTTTATTGTACCAAGAGATAATGCAGTCTACTCTATCTCTTCCACTCATTTCCAGCTTAAAACATTGCTCTGTGACTGGATCATTTTTCATCTTTTTTTTTTCCTAGCAACTTCTTCCCATTTACGTCCTTTCCTCCTTTAAACATATCTTGTCTTCAAAGTAATCCGTCCTGCTTTCTTAGGTCTAAGCCTGGCTTCTGTTGCATCTCATTTTGACACATACTTACCTTGTCATTTTTAGATAGCAAGTTTTTTATCACATGGAAACAGATAATTGACAGCACCAAGTGAAGTGGCAGTTTTAAAATCAGACTCTGGGCTTTTAAGTCAGGAACTATCAGGCACATGCTTTAAAAAATTTAGTATCAAGTCTTGTTGATAGAAAGAGATTTTTAAGACATTTCAGTGAAAATGAGTCATTTTGATCAAGATCTGAGCACAGTTATGTTTTATAATATTGAGACAGATTTTCATTAAGAAACCACACACAAATTAAGGTTAATTACTTCAAAACTAATCCATATGAATTTCTCCAAATAAAAGGGTTTTTTTAAATTTTGTTTTTTAGGAAATTGGCAGTAATATGTTTCAAGTACAGCTGTAGCTCTGGTCTCCAGCCAGGAGAGGGTAGGGAGCAGTGAATCTACTGGCACAGTCCTAATTGTTTAGTATAATTGGGATTTGGGCATCTGCAGCGGAGCAGTAGTTTTGAGCTTCTCCAACAGCATGCAGTTCAGCAGCTTGAGTTACGTGTTTAAAAATGAAGCAAACTCTGGGTGCCAATGAGCCCGATCCAGCATACAGCTTACCCACAGAGAACTCCCAGTCTGTGACTCCACAGAGCTTAGCCCCAGCTCTGAAAAGTCTGGAGCAACCTCACCTTCCAGTGCACTCAGTGCAAGCTGCGTTTCCCGCAGATCTGAAGAACTGGCTGTACCATACACAAATATGCACGCATTGCCAAATCATACTCTCAGGTATACCAGCGAAACAGCACTGATTTCAGTGGAGTTACACCGGCAAATATGGGAACAAACATCTTCAGATTATCAGTAGCGTGACAAAATTTATATGAACTCCTTGAGATTTCGCAGATTCCACAGTCATATCCATTATGTCTCCAAGAAACATAAAACAATACCTGTAGGCACCATTCATTATTTTTATCCCTTAATCCTGCTGAGCTCCCAGAAGATTTGTTGTACTGTATTTGAATTTCTCTTGCAGTACTTCAGTGTGCATTTTGATGGAAGAATTAAGCTACCAGAGGTACGCTCTCCTAGCTTATTACACCAACACTGCTCTCTTGTGGCGGACACTTAAAGTGAAATATTGATCTCCTGCGCTCTACTATACCACAACTTCGCTATCATACAATCCAGTTGGCAAAGGGTATATACAAAGCAGATCACCAATAAAACCAGATGCTCTGATTTTTGATAGATAAAAGAGACAAAAAGCAACAACAGATCATTAGACTTGCCTTCTCAGATATAAAATATTCAGGTGTTCATCCTCACGCCTGTATCAATGCCAAGATTTTGTGCAGAAAGCACTGCTATTGCAGTTCTTTTCCAACCTGTTCTACTGAGATACCTTTATCAGAGCAAACCTGTTCTGTGCATTTTCAAATGCCTTTCAGAAATTCAAATCTTGCTCCTCAAAATGAAACATCATTGTTTCTATCTTTTAACCCTCACAGTTACAGTTCTCTGATTATTTGAATTCACCGTCTGTTTGTGTCAGCCACTCCCTCATTTTTTTCCTCAAAATCAGTAAGAATTGTTTCCCAGGGATGATTCATATTAGCAAGCTAGTGAAAAATAATTAAGTAAACAGCTTCAAGCATTAATTTTCTTGATTTGAAGAGTGCCAGTGAGGACACAAATTCAATGAGCAGGAGGACTCTGTGGCCAAGTGACTAGAAAGTACATGCCTACAAATGGGAAAGAGATTCCCGGGTTGCAGTTCACAGTTAGATATCTAAAGCGACTAAATCGCCCCCTGTTTCTATGGATTTTTATCTTCATGGGCTCTGAGAATACCACTGATGCCCTACTGGAGCAATTCTCCCCTGGATAAACATCAACCAGCAGGTTTGCTACTTTTTTTCTTTGCACATTAAAAATGCCAAAAAACCCACGTTGTTTTTCTTCATCATGGCAGGAAAAGAATAACTTGCACATAGCACGCACGACAACCATTAAAAGGGCAAATATCCCTTGAACTGGCATGCACAAGCACACACAGCATAGAAGTCTGCCGCTCACATTCATACAGACGTAATCACAAGACATTCATTTAAAACAGACATACGGTGTTAGTGACACTTCACCACAACAGACTCGTGGCACTAAGATGAATCAATAATAAAGGGCCACACTGACATCAGCAGAATTAAGACGATCCACAACGGGCAAAAAAAGTCAGCTAAAGGTATGTACTCCAGTGTGATAACTCATCAGATCATTATTGGGGGGGGGGGGGGGGGGGGTTAATGCAATTCAGTACATTCATGTACTGATCCGAACTGAGTAGGTGGGATCACTAGTGACAGCAGGTGTTGGATTTTTACCAAGTAATGGCTTGCCCTTCCATCCTCTGCCTTTTCCGTCCTTGATGCACAATTTGCCTTGCGGAACTCAAAGCTGCTTTACATTGTTAGTGGAAAAGAGAGCCCTCTCCATGCAAATCTCCCACTCTAGCCAACAGGTATTTTGTCGCTCCAGTCTCAGACACACTCTTCCAGCTTTCAGCATTTTACAATCACATTCTATCCATAGAAAGGATTTGCATATGCTGGACCTTTCGCAAGCAGGTTAATTGCGCAGTTTCCCCAGGGCAGCCCTAGGAATTGAACCTTTCTGTCCACTCAGCCTTTTCAGAAAGGTCATGACAGCGATGTCAACGCTTGTTTATCCTTCCTGCAACTTCTGCTCTGTCTATGTATAACACTGGACAAGCAACACCCCCTTGCCAAGGCCAAGACCCCTTGCCAAGGCCAAGAACTGCCAACTAAAGTAGCCAGCCCTCAGCAGCTACCGTGGGGGACTGAAGAGCCGGGGAACCCACTGGCCAAACACAGCCCGTAGCCCCCCCGCAAGGAAAGATCAGCAGCACTGTCGTTGCTCTGAAGCTCCAGGAGGGTGACCCAGAGTTGAAGGACAACGTCTCTCGTGGAAAACCCGCCCTGTTCAAGCACACACAACTTTTTAAACTCACCACATAAAGATGCGCATCCTTAAAACAGGGTCCCAGGCTAAGACTGATTTTGCTTTGCCAGTGACAACCCGCCACACGACAGAACACAGGCGTCCGATATTTCACTCAATTGTCATGTTTTGATTGCATCTGTCACACACTGGTGGATCTTTAGGTTGAGCGATATGATGAGCTTTTAGATTTCCTTTCTTACGTCTTCATACTGTGTGCCTCTACAGGAATGAACTTGTCAACTCAGATGCAAAATGAATGAATGGCTTTTAATCACTTTGATAATGTTAACGTTATTGCTTTGACAGGATAGCAGCAGATACAGTTTGCTGATTCAGCCACTTGTATAACGATCTAATGGGCTTTTCTGACTAATGCCATGCTCTAAAAATATGCACTGGACTAATAGATGAGCCTCTGCTATACTGAAAAACGGGCTCATTAAGACAATTCCTCTGAAAAGTGGCATTTTTATGACAAGATACTGAAGCATTTAATTACCCTGTATCCTGACAGAGCTGAAAGAAATTAATTAAAGAGAAAAAAACTGTGCAGCAATGTAGCAGATCTTGAGGTAGGAAGAGATGCCAATAGTCAGTAGTGTAAAGGGGAATTTGAGAACTGCAAGGCTGTTTCCCCAAAGGAAACGGTCTGTTGGTAGGCTACAGATTGCCGTCCATTTACACAGAACAGAAGGCCAGTTTCCGAGAGGAGGCTTGTTACTACAAAGCCATTAAGTTCCCCTGCTGTAGTCTGTGCCAGGAGAATATCGGCTGCTGTTGAAGGACAGTGAAGTCAGAGGTTTGGGAGGGCAGAAGAGTCTTTAGCGATATTTGAGGTAAGGGACTTGTTTTCACTGCAGCGTTAGCTTGGATTATCCGCCCTTAAGCTCATTCCCTGCTCTTCGAGTGAGCGCGTAAGGAGAGCTAGAAGCCGCGCTCCGGCGGCGGCGTGCAGTAGGGCGGTTGGCGCGGAGGCCACAGCAGCACTGCCGTACGTGACTTGTGCCGGGAAGCGGCTCCAGGTGACCCCGAGTGCAACCCTGCAGCCGGCTGCGTTGGCGTAACTGGGGTGACGGCACCGTAACCTACACGCAGATGGCATTAGCTCAAGGTTGTTGCTGGCCCTGCCATCAAACATGAAAACAGACCTTCTGCAACCCCTGTCGCTTTTTGGGCAGAGATTTGCTCCCGCCTTTGCTCCGCTCTCTGACATAGCTGTTTGTACAGCGGCATGGTAAAGCAGGTCAGAGAAGAGATTTTTAAAATTTTGTAAAAAAAATCAACCCAATAAACCCCCAACTTGTTTTATGATTATTTTTTTTTCTTCTCAAACTGTATTGACTCTCACTCCAGCTTGCTGCCTCGCTGCTCAGTAACCTTGCCGACACGACAGAAGAGGGAGTGGAAGGGTAGGAAGAAGGGCCTGAGGAGGAGACTGCTAAATCCTGCTTAAGCAGGGCTGGTATCAAATGAGAAATGCACAGCCTGTGTTGTCCCCACTGCAGCATTAAGCAAGCCTCAAGGCACATTTCCTTACAAAGAGCTAGCGCTTAATCAGGCTAAAGACTTTTGCATATGAACGCAGGCTACATTAGAGGCCAGGCGTTGAGCTGAACTTCAAAGTGTCGTAGTGGTGAAGACAGGCCCACAGTGATCATGAGTGGAGCAGATGGAGTTTTTCCCCCCGTGAAGAATAGCTTCACTGGACACTGACAATTCATCAGCTGCTCAGTACAGCGTGGTCTGGATCTTGCTTTTATAGCAAGTTTCAGCTTTAAAAGAACTATGGGCCATGGCCCGTGTGTCACACGCGGTTTGCCAGGGCAAAGCCGCCAGCCCACAGTCGTTTCCAGCAGCTCCCTTTCCATTTATATCACAGACACACGTGGGTGACAGAGCAGGGAGAACAGTCTCACTGAATAGACGGCAACCTCAGCTTCTCAGACAGCCCGTGCCAGTTTGTCTAACGATGAAACGGGGTTGATTTTTCTAACCCTTTTCCTTTTGTCATTTCACCGTTTGATCGCTGTTCAGAGCCAGCAACGTACGCCTGCCTTCGAACCACAGCGCCCAAGCGCGGCGCTTTCAGCGCCAGGCCCGTCACACGTAGCAGCCGACTGGCGCGACTAGGAGAGCGCACATCCTCCAGCGTTACGGGTCCGCTCTGGCGAAAGCAGCGAAGCGTTTGCTACTCTTTGCATTTAATTCTACACGTGTGCATCAAAATCGGAGCTTTTTTCGTTGTTGGAGCAAAAGCACGGCCACACACCCCTGTTTATTTCCATTCTTTGGAGAATTTTCATTGCTTTAAGTAACGCGGGCCCAGCAAAGAAACAGATATCCAAGCACCCCTCTACTAGCTCTAAGCAAAAGCAGAATCCACGCCGCAGCGTTAGAGAGCACGTGTAGGTATTGGGATCGACGGGAGGTGCGTAGGGTGACAGGAGACTGCAAACACTTCACCCAAGGGCACACCTGTGCTCCCTGCCATCCCGCCAGATGTACCTGATCCGCGCTCCCCGCCTCAGCGGCCCATCTCGCCAGCGAGGAACTTAAAGGCAGGCAATGAGGCATGGGGCACGCGTCTGTGACTGACGCGCTCCGGGGAGACCTGCGAGCAACACCGTAATTGGCTGCACGGGCAAATACGCCGGCTGAAAAGATTGGGAAGCAATGAACTGGATGGTCCCCCTGTGCTTCCTTGCCTTTGACTGTCATTGGGAAGTCGTCACGAGAACGGCCCTGCTCGCTCTCATCCTACTGTCAATGGAGCGGAGTAGCCCCGCGCCCGCTGCGCATTATTGCCTGCGCGGGAAAGGTGACCCTTTTTGGCAGGAGAGAGACTGCAGCCGTTCCCCCTTTGCGAGGGCCGCTCTTCGCTAGCGCAGTCAACCCCTCTGTCCAAGACGTACAACATTTTTATTATGGCAATTAACAAAAAGAAGCAGCTGTTTAAACAATATATAGGGACAAGTGCTAATACTTTGAAGAAACATATCCAACTACAAAATGTTCGGCACATCTCTTCCCTCTGTCGTAGAGGATAAGAGAAGGACTGAAAACAGCTGAGTGGACATAAAGAGCTCACAAATGCCTTTTTAATAAGTGTGTTGGATCTAATGATCTGTGAAACTGAAATGAGATTATTTGGATTATCTCATTAAACAAGAATAATAGCAATAGTAACTGGGTAGTAATTAGGAGTGGGCCAGTCCAAGGACAAACTAAATAATAGGGCCAAAAGACTCTTAATTAATACTCTGCATTTTTGTGCCTGCACTTCTACACCCAGAATTCATGAAGAAATCAAGAATCGTGGCTAGCCAAACAGCCTGGTTTCAACGACCAGAAATTAAGCCGCTGGCTACCCACACCTGTATGCATCATTCAGTCTAAAAACTAAACAAGGATTAAATGGGGCTATTTTGGCAGAGCTAGCCTGGAGGAAGCAAAAACAGGTAGCCAAAATGTAAAACCGTTTTCAAAGGCTCAGCAATTAACCACCAGCTCCAGGCAAACCTGCAAGGCAGGGCCAGAGGCAGAACAGAAACAATACCTGATCTCAGGCCTTTGTTTTGAGGGCTGGCCATCGCAACCTCCCAACAAAAGCGTGACTTGTCCTCAAAGCGCGAAAGGAATTCCTGAACAGGTTCAACGCGTGATTCAAGATGAAGCACCGCACGAATTTCACCTTTTAGACCTTGTTTATGTGTGAGTACCCAGAAGCTCTTTGGCTCAGGCCAAAGAACAGGACACCTCTGCGGCCTCCCAGGGATGGATGGGGCATGAGGGATTAAACGTGACAGATTCGGCCTGAGCGGCCGTTAGGTCAAAAGGTCCCTGCTATTGAAGCCTCAAGTGCAAAACTGATCTGTTGTGCAAAACCTACCGCTCCCCTTGCCTTCCCTAAGTACTCTTAACAGGAAAAGCAGGCAATATAATATACAGTGCAGTAGTAAAAGGCTTTTCCAGGGGATTGGACAAATGAATCTAAAAAGTTAAGACAAACTGCTCGAAGGCCTGGCACTTGCCACACAGCACTGTCCTCTCGTGGGTTTCCTAAGGCAGCGTGATCTAGCTGCACCTAATGCTCCAGGGTTATTAAGGCCGTACCACAGCCCAACAGCAAACCACAGACTGCATTTATCAAGGCAATTTAAACTCAGAAATGTCCGTCTTATTGGTCAGGACACAAAGTGCTTATTTCCCTTTTAAGGCTTTGCTTCCACATACTGAATTATTAACATTAGCAAAGAAAAAAAAAAAAAAGGGTAATTGAAGGAAGCTACTTCGAAGAAAGATGCCTTTGTTACTAGAGTTATTTTATTGAGAACAGAAACCGCAGCCCTACCTAACACACTCATAATTCTCCATAGAGTACAGCGCAATTTGGATCTTGCTTTTGTAGCAAGTTTGAACTATAAAAAAACTATGGTTTTTAAAAATTAATTTTAAAGATGACAATGGCTTGGTAGACGTTTGAAAGACAAAGAGGAGGGAAAAAATAAAAGCAAAACCAGTGACTGCTCAATTACCCTGAAGGGTAAAGAGGCAGAGCTACCTCTAACACGAGAAGAGCACTCAGAGTAATTCAAGACTGAGGGAAGAAACATTTGAACAGCCATAAAAGGGGAAAAAAACACTCTACAAAGAAAACCCCAAACCGCTTTGGGGTCCCTCTGAGAGGAACTATGACACTGCTACATATAAAACTAATTATCCTAATTTTCTGGGGTTTGACTTGCCCCTCACAGGCCTGCTCGGGCTGTGGCTTGCGTGCCACACAGGGCATGCCAGGGCAACGTCTCTGGGCCACAGCTCCTTTCTCTTGGCTTTTCCCCTTTTTATTACAGACCTACGTGGGTCACATAGCAGGCAGGGGAAGAGAGCCTCCCAGAAAAGGCATTGGTGGCAGCAGCCTCCTGCTACTGGGACCACAAGGACTCATCTCATGCACGGTTTCCCAGCTTTGTTGGGTTGATGACACCAACCCAGCACGGACCGAAAGCCTGCCGACGCGTCAAGTCTCCTCCAGCACGAAGCGAGCTGCGTGGCCCGCGCACCCACTCACTTCTGTGCCGCCTCGAGCCAGCTGTCAGGCAAAGCTGAACTCTGCAGTTGGCACGACAGTAAAGAGCATTTAACAGATAGCTGTGCACCGAAAGGGATCCTCTTCTGCCTCCCACTCCTTCACTACCTCTTTCCTTATGTCAGATCTAGTATCTGCAGACTGAGCTGCAATAGTAACCACAGACTGGATTGCACTTTCAGCAGTAGCAGGCTAATACACCAACATCACTCAAATAGTAAACTGCATCCTACGTAGCTCATGAGAGAACTCCGCATCCTACTCACAGGGTGATAGCAAATGAGGTGATAGTCAAAGATGTCAGTGGCAGGAGGGTGGAAGAGGATCAGTTATCAGGAAACAGCCCTGCACCTGATGGACGGGGAACATATCCAAAATGAATTCTTCTTCACGTGGTCTGCACCCCTAGAGCAAGTTGAAGCCTATATCAACATGTATGGAGTTTGGCTCTTCTCAAGCCATGGAACTGGGGAAGGTTCCCATCAGCAGGAGCCAGCCTGGACACAGATAGCTGGAAGGCAGCCCATTCCCCTGCTTGGGAAGCTGAGGCAAAAAACTAGGTGGCTCATCTGTTTCCCCTTCCTCCTCCATAGACAGAGATGCCTGCAATTTGTTGTGTTCTGCATCAAAATGGATAGCGGCTTCTTGTTTGAAAGCAGAGCAAATTTTCTGGCAACAAGAAGTAAATGCCTGCAACTTGAATGGGTGGAAGGTTTCTGTTTAAGCTGGCTCTTAACTTGTGTCTTGAAGGGACTCCAGCAAGTGAAACCGCATTTAAACAGGATGCTGCGTGTACGAATGATGCAGGGGTCAGCGTGTGCCCAGCAGACGTGGGAAGTGCAGCAGTCAGATGGGCCACCGTTTGTGCCCTCTGGGGAGAGGTAATACGGAGCCAGGCACCACTACTTCTGACAAAGACTTTGAGCCTGGGAATGAGGTGTCTTCAGCAGATCACCAGGATACACTGGCTGAGAAGGGAAGTGACAGAAGAGAGAGCACTCAGACTGCCCCAGCTGTCTATCTGGCACAGATCAGAGAAAGCTCCAAATAATGCACATCAGGGCTCCAGGCACTTTAACATGCTCCCTGATGAGTCTCCGCACTTTAATAAGCGCAGGAGTACTCAGGGACTAGGGAGCAGAAAAAAAGCCACTGCTTGAAATATCCAGCACAATCTAACCCACAGTCTGTCACTTTTTTTGTGGACATCAAAATGTGGAGTGATGCTAATGCTGCAGACCTCCAGGACAACAGTACACCTAACGCTTCTTCACAGCGGCTCTATCTTCCCATCAAAAGTACACAGCCAGAGGGAATTTCCTACTATCTCCCAGCTCACATGAGAAGAAATATTAAGGCTAAAAAAGTACTGATGGCCAGCTCTTTTACACGCATCAGGTGCCTGCACCTAACTCTGTAGTCTGATGCTAACAGGGCTTGCTCTCTTTCACTGCTAACAGCTTTTTAACTCAAATGTTTAAGGATTAAAAGTCAGGATGCATGGAGGAAGGCTTATTACTCAGGGTGTTCTGACTAACAGGAGTTCTGCATTTTAAGACTGGCTGACACACATGAAATATGTTCTAGTCCTCTTTTAAGCAAGAATTCTTGCAAATTTGTGTGAGTCCAGGAGATGGAGCTTTGTGCAATCCACAAAGTATCTCTTGTGAAAGTTCCCAGCAGGCAGCTGAACCAAATCCAGCCGTATACCTCTACCGCCTGGGTAAACACCCCCCTAATCAGTACTGCAGCACATCTGCTTTATTGCGCGTGTTGACTTAACGTGACTCTCACCGCTACCACTGCAGCTTTCTGAAACAGCTGCTTCGCTTCTTGCGCTTCCACAGAGTGAGCCATTGCAAGAAGCTCAGACCGGAGTTCAAACCACGGGCTGTTACAGCAAGTACCCTTGGGTAAACCTCAGGTTCATCATCCCAAGTGCCATCTCACTTGACCTTCAATACAGAGGAAGCGATGTGGGCAAAATACTCCGGTTTAACATGGTTGTTGATCACGTGGCACACTAGAGCGCAAAAGAAAAATACGAGCATGTACGCGACAGCGAAAGGAATACTCTCAACCTAAACTGCAAGCTACATAAACAGTACTAAACTGCTGTATGCCATGGGATTATCCATCATTGTGATGAACTGAAGCCAAAGCCTGTGTTTTGTTAAACCATATCTATCACCAGTATCTGCAGTATGACATTTCCGATTACAGTTGCTTTCAGACGAGCTTTTCAATTTTGTTGGGGAGACAAATCTAATTGCTGTTTAATACCAAACAACACTGCAGCAGGACGTGATTGCTTTGCTTAAATAACATTGTTTCATTAAACTGCTCAGATTCGACCCTATTAGTTTGATCTTTGGATCAGACCAGAAGCAAGGCTGACAGGAATCCTTATCTGAAATAGAATTTCTTACTCGACCAATTTGTGAACCTCAGAATTTTATTACACAGCTGCAGAAGGTACTGATGTTTGCTAACAGGGGAAGGCACAATTTCCAGAGATCACTGAAACATAGGCTTTGCCTGTGCTTTAAGGGGAATCCTGTATATTAGGCAGCTAAATCGAGGGGATTATTGTGCAGTATTTTACCACAGAACTTGTAAGTCAAGAAGTTTCAACACTGGGAAGTGACAGCGTCTCAACTGTACAACATGGCCAAGCTCCTAACTTTGCCTGGTTTTTATATCCTCCTTCGCTATATCCAAAGTTGCCATATGCAGAAAGTCAAGATAACAGTAGGAGACCACATGACGATCTACTCTGAGCTGGTAGGAGTACAGGGTTATGTGCCCCACAAGAGCACAATCAGGTAGACAAAGCTCCGAGACAAAGTCTGGCTCCATTTCCCTGGTGCTCTACTGAGGAAGGAAGAAAAGCCCAGCCCACTCCCCTCTCTGGACAGGAAGAGGCTGGGGAATCGTTCCCTCCACTCTCAACCTTGCCCATACATCAGTGCAAAAAGCCATTACCATAACTGCCCACTGTTGTCCACCAAGAGTCACACTGTGGTGTCCTGTGCCAGGAGTAAGTCCCATGGTCTGTGTCCCAAATGCCTCTGCGAACTGCCTCCATGCTCCGCTCTACACCGCTCCCCACATACGCCATTTACGTATAAACATCCATCTTTGTTTAAAGCGTAACTGTATTACAGGCTCACAGGTAGGACACGGGGCTGGGGTTTAGGACATCAGAGCTCCATGCCTGGCTCTCCTACTGCCCCAGGCAAGCTATTTCACTGCTTTAGGCCTCTGTCTCCCTGGAAAGGGTGGGGGATAGTCTACTTTATTCTCACACAAACCACTCAGATTTTTGGGTCAAAAGTACTATGTAAGAGCTAGGCATCAGTGAAATGGTGTTCCTGCAGCATCAAAGTTGCAACACTCGCATTTGGTGAATTCCAGAAAACTAAACACTTTCTCCAGCAACTGTCTGTTCCTAGGTCCTTACACAACACCCACAAGTGTAATAGGACTGGGAATTTGGGGCCACTGAAACACTGAGCCACCTCCCTGCACATCACAGGCATGTTATTTGTTGGCAAGGGCTTTATTTGTTAACCATGTATGTTTTTGAGATCCTAGCTTGATTGAAACTAGCTAAATACTATTTTTAAATATTATTCTTGCATTACTTTCCAGATACAGTGTGGCTTAATCACAGAATACTAAAACAAAAGAGAATCCAGACCTGATTCTACTGCTGAAGAAAGTTATCAGGAATAACTACTGAAGTGAAGTCTAAGGAGGTATCTGTAGTATGAGTTTGAGCTGTAAATGGAATACTCGATACAAAAGATAGGTATTACTATATCAGCAGTTTCTGAAAATTTATCAATTTATAGTCCTAGTTTTGCCAAGACCAGCAGAGCTGAGCAAGATAGGATGGACTTTATTTTAAGGAAAAGGTGTTATGGTTTTTCCATAAAAGCAAAAAAACCTCACAAGGAAACAAGTTCTTTTACAGCCTGTATTTCACAACAGCTTTTGGTGTGCCCCAGTGTCCACTAACATATATTATACTGAGAGACGATTCCACCCCCTTTCTTGCAAATCTCAAACGTCTTCGCCATCAGAACTCATCCTCTGAGATTTGGATCCCTCCCAAGTTCATTTAACCTGATTAATTTTTAATGGCTGTCACCGGTTATTTCAACCAGTCAACAGCTTCTACAGTTCAAAACGCCACCCTCTTCCCACTCTGGCATAACACAGGGCTCAGGATCTACGGAAATTATTCATCTGCATCATAAAGAACTTGAAGGAGCTGTGAAAGAGATTGATCCCTGACAGCTGCACTAAACTTGAAAGCCCCTTCCTGGCTCTGAAGAAGGAGAATTCTGACCTGAAAAGGGGTCTTGAGTGAGCAGCCTCAAAAGGAATAAAATATTAGCCTGTAAAACCAGCACTCACTAGAAAACTCAGGTGATCTTTTAATGTAGGTACACCTCTCGCCTCAGGCACAGCCAACATAATTACTTGCCACACAGTATCTCAAGCTGGAGGGTTGATGTAACAGGCTGTACTTCCCTTCCTTTTGTCCTAAGCACCGAGCAAGCCTCCAGAAATTGACTGCCAGTACTTCTCTAGTGAGCAAGCCCTGTAGGACAATGCTACCGTTTATCGTCATCTCCAATACATACTGCTATGCCATTAACATTAACCTTTTATATCGACTCAGCTGCAGTTACTGCATCTGTGCTGGTTAGTGTCTTTAAGAAATCCTGTGGCGACAGGAAAGAACTCACACTAGTCAGCGACACTGTTCATTACCAGGGTTACAGATTTCTAACCAGAAGTAAAATTTACCCTAAAAGCAGGAGAGGGTGGAGAGGAAAGAGGGAAGCCTTCGTCCACCCAACGGCAAGTATGTCCGGAAAGCCTTGGGAAGCAAGAAAAGGACATTCACAGACATCCCATTTGTGCAGCGAACATTGCTGAACCATGTCCTGTTGCCAAGGTATGTGCTGGCAGAGGGAGGTTACCAGGGCACGACGACGTATTGTCATGCAAATGTTGCAGAGTTATTGAAGGGACTTCCCAGCAACAGCGCACATTTTTTCACGAGTTTGATCCCAGCATTGAAAAGGGAACAAAACAATTGCACGAACGTGAAGCAGCATTGGCCTAAGCCAGAAACACCAGCTATCCCAGAGCTATGGGAGTACCAAACCTGCCTTTGGTGAATTCAGTAGGCCCTACTGCTCTTTATTTAAATGGGAACCAGGAAAGAAACCGGCCCTTGAGGCCCGAGAAACACGTGCAGTGCTTTTTAACTACATTGTCTTTCATGATCTGTAAGTGACACTGAAAACAGTGAAAACTGACACACAAACCTTCGCTCAGAAAAATCAAAGTACCTGTTTCATTCACATTTTGCTATTTGGGATTAACTTGCATGCAATGATTTTGAGTTGAAAACTGTAAAAAGCTTACCGGCAGAAAATGCAACTGAAAACACACTTTGGAAGCTGTTTTCCAGAAAAGGCAGAAAAGCATATACCTGCAGCCTACATTTATAAACCCAAATAATTTCTTGCCTTTTCTGATTGTTATTACTATAGCTTGGTTGACCTTTTTTGCCCTTTTCAGCTAGAGAAATTAATGGTTTCCAGCAGTGGTAATGACTTAACAGCAGAATAACTGGTGTTTAAGTTTCCTTACTTGAAATAAATTACTAGAAGTTTCTTATTTTTCACAGAAGTACTTGTAAACAGGAACGGTCAATTAGAAAAATTCACAGAGGTAAAAGATGGTTTATTTGCCTCCACGAGGGAACCAGTCACACACCACAAAATCCTTCAGAATGAACAGGTATCTAGCACTCAGTGTCCTCTGGACATGACTGAATCAAAGCTTTCCCTTAAATCCCTGTCAGGGTTAATCTTTCCCATACTTAACAGTCACCTCTCAAACTCTTTCCTAAAAACAAAGGTAGAAGCTGTGCGTGGCATCGATCACCTATTGATTTAACCACAGGAATAAAGACTCACCTTTCTGGGCTTACCATTCCAGGATGAACTGCAGAAGTGAAGAAAACATGAAGTCGCATTCATACATTGCAATGCTGCCCTAGCTGACTCAAATCAGGGTAAGCTAAACGCACGTCACGTAAAGGACCGGAAGAAAATTGGCTTGACTGATTTGCCAAAAAAAAAAAAAAAAACCAAAACCCAAACGGAAATTTCCTTAACAGGAACTCAGACACACAGCCAGAAGTGTCAGGGTAAACACTTAAAGCACAGAAACTTGGCTGGGGGGTGTATGTGCGTGTGTGTGTATAGAGAAGAAAGGTGCAGGCCAAGACAACAGGTGGATTAGAAATAAAACCTATAACCCAAAGAATGCCCGTGTGCCATCTCCCCGTGCCATCACCAATAGAGAACTTGATGCTCCAGACCTGCAGGAAACCGAGTTCCCTCCTTACCATGCTCAGCGACTCAGGAGCGACTGCAAGAATCATCGTTCTTCCTAAAGCGACCCTACCACAAACCTTCCCAGGAAATGGCAGACAACCCTGGCCACTGGGGGCTCTGCAAGAGGAAAGGGTGCCTCAGCAGCCAGCCTTCAAAACCGGTTGTTTATCAGCCAAAGGGAAGCAGCCTCTCCCATACACCCCGCAGCCCTGGCAGAGCTGGCAAGGGCTGAAGTCTAGCGGCAGGCTGTTGCGAACCAAACTCGCCACACCAACAAGCCTGGTGTGGAGCAGCA
The DNA here is from genome assembly GCF_035582795.1 of Mycteria americana. NCBI lineage: Eukaryota > Metazoa > Chordata > Aves > Ciconiiformes > Ciconiidae > Mycteria > Mycteria americana. The sequence goes on from NC_134369.1 coordinate 15,934,770, forward strand.
AAGCACAACGTGGCAGCACAGAGGGCCCCCACGTACCATGGCTTGCCGTGGCGGCAGTGGCCTTGCGGCTGCACCTCTCTGAAGAAGGAAGGGCAAGCTTCACTGTGCCAGAGGGGCCAAGAGAGCTGTAAGTCGGGGAGGCTGTGAGCTCCTTTCTGATGTGTGCCTTTGCACAACACAGGAAAGAGGTCACTTTGGGACAGGGGGGGGGGGGGAAAAATCATCACTGAGACTTGTATCTGCTGGGAGAACAAAAAATACTGCAAGAGGAAAAGAACAACACTGGAAATTCAGAAAAGGCTGCTAGGAATGAGGCAGAAACAGGAACATAGTGTCTGAAGGTTAAGCCAAGGCAAAAGAAGCCATAAAGAGACAAGACATCATGATGGGAGAAAGCAAGAGGGCAGTGGGGCCCAAGGTCCGCAGAAGACCCCAGACTGCTGGGGAGAGGGAAGCCAGGGTGGTGCCTGGAGATAACCATGGCGCAGAGATGGTTTGTGCTGGTTCATGTAAAGGATTTATTTTGAGCAACTACTTGCAGATCTGGATTTATTCCCATTATCGCATCTCTCCAGCTAAGGGAAGTTCTAGTACCTTTACCCAGAGCAGCAGGAAAGACTCCACGAAGTATCCCAGGCAGGCAGCCACAACCTGTATTGTACCTGGGCAGCTGCATCACAAGTCCTGAGCTGCCTGGAGCAGTCCTGGCACTCGGCTATCTAGCAGGAGACCACCTGAAAGGGTCTCACTCTCACCCAGGCACAGTCCTATACCAGCCCCAAATGGTAAACTTGCCCGACGCCTCCACAGGACCATATTCCTCCCGGTCCCACACTCCTCTCTTCAGACACACGCTGTGGGACCACATCCTCCAAATGCGTTGTTCGGTATCATGTTCCGTAGGGGTCCACCGCCCCGGGAGGATTTACCCCTGCGAGCGCCTCGGCTCTACTCTTCCCACCCCTGGCCAGGCACCCACTGCCCTGTGGCGTACCAGCTGCTGAGCAGACAACCTGTGTGCCCTGGGGCAGAGTTCAGCTGATGCTGCACCTCTTCTGGTAAGCAAAGGGGTAAGGCGCTGACAATGAGGACAGCTTACTTAAGCTAGCCTGTATCATTTACAGGGAATACAGAATCTTTAGCAATGTAAGTAGTAAAAATATACGTGCATAACAGTACGATCACATTACATTACCGCTCTTTGACAAGAGATTGCCAAGTTCTACAGGCAGTAAATAAGGTGTACTGCTCTTTCTCCATCCTCAGGAGTACCTTCAACACCTGGATCTGACCTTACTGCAAGCCCAGGATCTGTCCCTGGGTGATTTCACTCCCGACAGTATACCACAAGGCAATTGTTTACATGGTACTCCCCCTCTCCTCCATTCCTGTGAGACAGACCCCATCCCTGTAACAGCCCCTGCCCTTCCCTCTTCTTCTGGCAAGGTCAACGGCTTTCAGCGCCACTGGATGGGCAAAATGCCACGAGTACAGCACAGCCTGCTTTCAACCCCTCTAGCAAACCAGTGCTGGAAGAGACACGCTACAGATTGTGTTCAGACCCAAACACCCCAGTAGCATGAAATACACGAACTGTGTAAGCTTCAACACAACTGTGCTCAAAACCGCTCTATCAGTTGGCACCACGTACATAGTAGTACTACAAATCTTGAATACATCATCTGTTCACTGGCTAGGACCATCAGCCTTGACACTTGATCTCTAGGTGGCACTATTTGCAATATAGAACTTTTTAAACACTCTAATGTTTCAAAGTGCCATCTGCTGGTACTTTCATTATTTACATATATTTCAGAACAGGAAGTAGTGATAGTGTCCATGTGCTTTTCAGTTCGCAATACCTCCAACCCCAAAGACTCACTGCGACTTTTTTTTGGGGGGGATATCATGGAAGTGGTTTATTGCATCTACATCCCAGAACACTTAATTATCATTGTGAGAGCCTGGCAAGTAATCAACAGAAGCTTTCAGAAAATGAAAGCAAGTATTTTGATGGCACATGGAGGCTGGTAATTTTAACTTTTAAGACAGACCAGACAGTAGCACTTTAGCGTTCAACTGGAGTGCAGTGCTTTTGTTTTAAAACTGTCTTAATCACAAGTCCGTATTTAGCTGCATAATAACGGCAGAGGAATCCTGTCTTTCTGCAAAATTAAATCCAGAAGTTAACCAGGTTCCACTGGTTATGATCTAGAAAGTAGCTACTACACTTCACAAAAATGTTAGGGCTTATTTAAATTTACTTAACTTTTCAATATGGCAAAAGTTAAGTAATGCACCGAGACCTGGAAGCAACAGTCACAACAGCTCAGAATAATTCCATTTATAATTTTCTCCCAAAAAAGGAAAAAGTTGTCACAGTCTGTTCTCCACATTTCTCCAGCAGAAAGATGACTCTTAACGTCAAAGCTATTTAGAATCTGGAGGCACAACCTCAGCAATAGTGACTAAAGGCCGCTGCCCTTTGGGTTTAGGGAAAACTACCTCAGTAAAGACATATCTGAGGAGAGCGAAACTGTTGTCTGCATTTACCCAGATCTCAAAGATTATTTGTAAAATTACTTACAAATGACAGCAACAGTTACTGTCGGGAACTGGCTGAGGTCTGCTTAAGCTTTCTGCACAAGAAGCAGATCCACATTACCTGCAATGATTCCATCAACCTCTCCAATTTTGTTTCCCTTTTTCTCCCATCCTCCTGTCTAAACCTTTCCGCATTTTCTAAATTTCCAATTCTTCCTTCTGCCAGTGTTTTCTTCCCCAGTTCTTCCTGGAGGACACACAGAGACAGCCCCACATGAATAAAATACATTTGCTGTGAATGAGTAGGTCGCTTAACTAACTTGAGGCTATCAGATCAAAAATCCAGCTTAAGCACAGACACAAACCATACAGCTGTTCTACAACAGCAACAACCACTACCCAGATTTGACACTCTAGGGATAGCAATATGGAAACCATGGCCACACGTCTGCTTCACCCTGAAAACTGTCCATTTACATGCAGCTCCCTGAAAGGGACAAAAGCTTATAAGACACCAATTGTTTAGAGACCACACAAACTTAGTTAATGAAAATTTATTCTTTCAGTAAGTCACAGCCAGCTCTTATGCGACCAGGGCAGAAGCTGTCGATGATTCACTAAAAAGAGAGAAGAAAAAGAGAGAAATATTAATTGCAAGGCAGTTTTTCAAACTAGCTGCCAAAAATACTGCTTCAATTCAAAGCTTTAACTACCAGTCGTGAGATTAATCACCACCCCTTTAAAACTTTTTGTGGCATAAAGAAAGATTTCACCCTTCCTTTTAAACTACAAACACTAGGGTAACAGCACAAAACCATGTATTAAAAAACCTAGCTAGTTGCACTTGAGTCTTTTCAGAAAAAGAGCTCACCCTGACATCTATGGGAATTCTCCTACGTTGGCTAAATTTTCCTGAAGAAAAACTACAAATTACTTTCATTTTTGCCACAGCTAAGCCATTTCTCAATATATTTTTCAAGTAACATGAACTATGTCAGAACAGAGACTGCAGTTTCTATAAAGTATTATAAAAATTATCTAGTAGTGACTTCACTTGTTGAGGCAATTATTTTTTCCAAGTGTTGTGACAGTCATTTTACCCAGCAGTAAGTTCCATTCATTTATCAGTTAATATTTATGAAAATACCTATTCTTTGCTGCCTGGTTTACCTATACGCCTGATCATAATGCACTCTTCACCCTTTGAATAACAGCCCCAGCATATTGTTTACAAAACTTGCAAGACCTTGGTGAAAACAGTAACACAAGAGAAGACTTACTACTTCCAATTGGGCGGCAGCACTCTCTTAGTTTTGTAGTAGCGAGCCAACCTATGGATTCTGCTTTCAATCAGAATCAGGCGGAACTTGGCATCTTTATCCTTGAAAAGAAAGTTACATTACAACCAAGCTCTACTTTGACTTCTCAGTGATGTACAATTCAGACAAGCTTTAATAAAGTAAAAAATCCCAGCTACTGCTACAAACTCCACATTCCCATTACCAAAGTCTGATGAATCTGGTAAAATCAGAACAGGACCAGAAATATGTGGTTTAAGCAATGCTTTTAAGATCCTCTTCACAGGCAAAGATCATGGTCCTGTATCAAAACGCCTCCCCAAACGCCTAGGTTTACTCAAAGGGGGTGGCTAACAGAAGTACACTAAGAGTTTTTGCTTTGTCAAGTTGTAAATAAACTACTATATTATTTGAAAAAACAAACACAGAGAGTTATCTACTCAAATGAGCACTCACCTTCCTGTTTCTCTCAAGATGTTTGCGAACAGCAACAGCTTTCTTAATCAAGTGATAAAGATCCTCTGGAAGGTCTGGGGCCAGTCCCTTTGATTTAAGGATTCTCAAAATTTTGTTGCCAGTAACAAAGCGAACCTGGGCAACACCATGGGAATCCCTCAGGATCACACCTGAAACAAACATTTACATCTTACACTGAAAAGAAGAACTTTACACAAATCTTGTGAAACCAACCTTACAGTTACAAGATATCCAAAAAAGGTCTTCTCTAAATTAAAAGCCTTTCTGGTGGATACCGTGAACAAATGGTAGACAATGAGTGAATAAAATACAACTTACAGAAGCTGAAACACTTTCTTCGATAGCACTTAACAAACAACTAACCCACCCATCACATTTAGGCAGGTAACGCACTAAGTGCTACAATATTATTGGGAAATTTTCAACAGGACTCATTAAAGCTAGCTATTCAATCACCCTTTTCTCTATGGTTAACAAAGATGTCATAAGACACCTTTACTCTAAAAAAATGTACTGTACCATAGGGATCATTAATACTCTCAGTGTTATAATAATAATTAAAAACATCATTCACCCAGCACGTAATTACACTGCATAGCTTATGACCATATGAAGTTGTAGCATACATACACTTAAGCAGAGCTCTAGAGGGGTCCAAACTACTGGGAACTAGTCTATTACGCAGCTACAGTGCCTGGCTCAGTAAGGTCCTAAACAGAGGGCTCCCCATATTTGAGATGAGATGTCAAATTTTCCTCCAAGAAACTGGGCAGACTGAACTTCCCTATAACATCTGTTAGTGGCCGTTCCTAAGGACAGGTTATAAGCAAACAGATGCTTCACATTTTCTGCTTGAAAAAAAAAAAAAAACAACTCGATTACTTCACCAAATATGCTTCTTGCAAGAATGAGACATACTACATTTTTAGTGGTATCCACACTGAATACATAGGTACATCAAAAAACCTCTATTTTCTTAGCGTGTTATTTAACATAGGTTGAAGGAACAATTACATTATTACAGTCAGAAAAATACGTTTTGTTCCCATTTAGAAGTTATTAATAAACCTTACCAATTTGTGAGGGAGTCAGGCCTTTTTTAGCCAGCTTGTAGATCTGTTCCTTCACATCATCAGAAGTAAGTTTCAGCCACTAAAGAAAATTAGGGGGGAAAAAAAAAATCAACTCATAAACACTGCTTAATACAGAGGCATAGGCTAGCTATATGAAAGCTTTTTATAAATGGTAGAAATAGATGCTTTGCAATGCTTGAAAAAACAATCAAGGACTGAAATTGGTACAGAAACTTTTTTTTTTTACATATTATGAACCTATAGCGCTAGTGAAATATGGTGGGGGAAGGTAGAGATGAAGGAAGTCTCTGTTTAAAACACCCTGTATAGCCTCCAACTAGCTGCTTTATGATCAGTTTAACTGCCACACCGGAACCACGAATACAAATTTACAGAGGAAAAAATCACTGCTATCAGGAAGGAACTCTTAATTGGACCTTTGACAGAAATGCAAAATTGAGAATCATTTAGCCATCTCTTAGTAAAGCACCTACAGAGATTAGTGAAAATCGACTTTAAGTACACAAATTAATTTAAAAAAGGAAACAAATGAATCTACCCAAACGGACTATGCCTTTTCTATTACTTCTATGTCAAACTGTGCTGACAGAGCCATTGCTTCTGTGATTATTAAGGGGAAGACAACACCAACAAGCTAGGTAATCCTTGCTCTTTCAACAAGCTACAAAAGCTCCTGATTTTTTTTTTCCTTTTTAATACTGTAGCATTATGAAATAAAAAAGTACAGTGAAAAACATATTTGGAAGTGCTCTACAGATTACAATTCAAAGAATACAAATAAAACTTTTTAAGCAAAAAAAACCATGAGGTTTTTTAAAGTATAGCATTTGAGCATCCTAATGATTATTAAACTGTTTAACCATCAGCAGTACTTCAAGCAGCTTCACATTATCTTAAATTGTATTTATTGTCATGTTTTGTGCTTTAATTTCATGTTTCCGTTTAACTGTTTTTCAGTGCATGCTTTTCCATATGCACCACAAATTGATCTTTCTGCCAAGAAACAGATCCTCCAAGACATAGTCCTGCAAAGCAAGACAGATTAAGTAGCTGCTCGTTTAGCTGACAGGTAAGCCTCTGAAGGGGAAGTACCCTGAATGAACTAAGGGCACGCTGACATTACTTAAGTTACTGCTCCGACCAGCAAATTACTGTTATAAATAGTTTATTCCACAATGGCAAAGGCCAAACTTGAGCATGAAGAGAGTAATTATCAGCATACAGACTAAACCCAATTGAAATAGCGCTTAAATAAAGGGAGGTACAAAGAGGAAAAGTGACTTTTTTTCCGCAACAAATCATCTGACCAGGAAACGATACATGCTTTCTCAGTAACCTAAAGACCATAGGCTAAAGTAGCATCTTATCAGGCCATAATTTAAAAACCATGACACAAGACATTACAGGTCTCTTCGTTTTGTTTCTTTTCCTGGGCACTGCTAAGCTGCACTATGGGAACCGGCCCCCGCTCTGAACACCACATGGCAGCCGCCCGAGCCTGCCGAAGTGCGCACGGGGCGGGCAAGTTACTTACCGTAGGCACGCTGCGTCTGTAGGGCAAGGCTGACTGGGACAAGCCCTTTCTGTGGGGAAGAAGCAGATCACACGCTATGCGGAGCCGGAATAGCTAGACTGCCGCCCTAACCCCACTACAAGGCACCCTCCTACGAGCATTTCCTGAAGGGCCGTACGCAGCCTGCACGGCCGAGGCCTGTGGCCTGCTTCCTCGCCCGGAGATAGTGCCGCTACCAGAGGAGACCGAGCCGGGACAGCGCCGGGAACGGGAGCCTGAGCACCACAAGCATGCCCCTGCCCGGGGCCAGCCAAAGGAACCCGCACCTCAGCACCGGCCCGAGTCTGTCCTCACCCTGCCACCGTATCTCCACAGCCACTAGTCTTTCCTCCTTCAGCCCTCCCCCCCCCCCCCCCCCATACACCGCGTTGCTCCCGTAGCAGCCTTTCTGTTCCCTCACCCGTCCATGGCACCCTTCTAGCACCCACAGCAGCCCCAAGCCGGCCCCATACCCCTGCCCCAGCCGCTGCGGCGGCCGCTTACCCGGGAGCGTGCATGCGACCCATGATGGCGGCGGCAGAGAAGAAGGAGCGACGCGAGGCAGCGGCCCTTCCCGCCCCACTTCCGCAGGAAAGTACGTACCCGCGCCTAGCCCCGCCCCGCGCCCGCACGCCAGCCAATCAATGGCGCTGGGGCCGCGCTGCGCACGCCGCCACCGAGGGCCCGGCGTGCACCGCGCTGCCGCGCATCGGCCCCGGGGGTGAGGGTGAGGCGGCGGGGGCAGCGCTGAGGGCGGTTAGGGGCGGCGGGCGGCCAGCCCCGCTCCAGCCGGCCCCAGCGGACAGTGAAGACCAGCACACTTGCCTTTTTTTTCCCTCAGAATAGTGTTTAATGTACTTACAGGACAGTTACAGAGTCACATTTAACCCGTTCAGTACGGGCACGACCGAGGGCAATATGGTACATCTTTATTAACGAGCTCGTTTAATTAAAGTATTTGGTTCTTACAGATATATAGACAAAGGGAGGCAAATTATTTGCTCTCACTGAATTTCATCACCTATAGCACTATCTTAGTCACAGTGTCCGAGTGAGGCGCGCAAGGGAGGGGAAGGCGGCGGTGCGGCCCGGCCCGGCCCGGCCGAGGGCAGAGCCCTCGCGTTAAGGCAGGGGACGGGGATTTCTACACAGCCCAAGTTGTAAAAATAGAGAAAAGAACTTTTATCAAAGATCGCACATGCTTCCAGAGACAGGGAGCTGTAGATCGTAAAAAGGCAGTAATAAAAACTTCAGTGCAAAGTTCTAGGTTAATAGAGAAAAGGAAGAGGTCTTAGCACAAGCTCTTACTCTGAAATACCAAACCAAGGTCTGTATAGACAATCGTACTTCTGGCTGCAGGTCATACATTGCATAAAGGATTTTTTTTTTCTTTGCATTAAACAAGATATAAAAAGCTGTTAAAACTATGTTTTCAAGCTACTGCATGTACTGGTAAATTCCACCCCAATTGAATATTTTCTTCTTTCACATTTTTTTTTTTAATGTACTACATTAAAGTCTTATTGCAACAATCACTTTTTTTCTTAATTAAGAATAGTGCAAAGAGGTGCAAGCTTGGTGCTGGTTCCTCTACATAAGAGGAGAGGCCAAGGCCAGATCCCACAGACAAAATAAAAACCATGACCATAAAAAGCTTCAGCCAGTGACTATTTTGAAAAGTAAGGGAAAGGCACAAAATGAGTTAAGCTATGAAGAAGATTAAATCAGAAGTCAGGACAAGTGCTAACAATAATACAGTACTATACATTTTTTCAGAGTCCAGACAACTGTTAAAACTGCAAATCATTTTTTAAATGATTTTAGTTTATTTGTATTTTGTGCTGTAAGACACTGTGCTTTAAGAGCAAACTGCAAAAAAGGCAGTACATATTGCTTTCATTTTATTTCACAATGGAACGTTTCACAAAAACAGTAGTCTACTTTCCTGTGTTTAAGTGACTTGTGATTCTAATGATGGAATAGAGTAAGTCTCAAAAGCATCAAGTGAGCAGGAAATATATCTAGTTAGTTACATAGTTTATTATTTACAGGCTATGAAAAATATGCAGAAGATGCCTAATAAAACTGGGATTTGGGATTTGTTAGCGCCCATTACCATCAACCCAGTTTCTAACATTCAAGATATTCTTAGCTTTTTAATTGTAATAATTCCTACGAAATTGGACCATGAAGATTTTAGGCACCAGGAGATTCAAGTTTACTTCTCTCTTCTGTATTGAAGGGAGATTGGTCAGTAGCAGGGGAAGGAAAATGAAATTATGAAATACATTTTTAGTGTTGGGTATATAGAAGGCTTTCCCCGTATTGTGTCTTCATTCATAGTTGCATATTTTACTTTAAAATTTTGCTCTGGTGATAGTCTGTCTTGCTTCAAGATTTAGTACTAAAGAAAAGTGTGCAACTTTACCCTATGGCTTTGTTTAGGCAGAACATGACCATCCTAAGCACCAAGTAAGGTGAATAAAAAGGCTACACATGTAGTGCAGAAACACCTAATTAAGTAACCAGTGGTATTAATGGGAGACAGTAAGTCACATTTGTACTCCACTGTCACAATATAGTTCAAAGCTAATGTTCCTTGGAATTAAGTATTTTTAGTAGAATTAATCCTTACTGGGAGTGAGAAAGTCTTGCTGTGAACTGTTAAAAAAAAAGTGACAAAGTTCTTCTCTCAAAGCTGTTAATGCAACTTGTTTCTGGCCTGCAATTCATCCAGCAGTTGTGCTTTTTAACTAGAGGCCATCCTTTACCCAGAGGTACAGGTAAGTAATTCAGGTGCAAATGCCACTTTGGATTTAGTGTTTGAATCTGTTCCACATTTAATCACTGCAGTATTTAAAAGTTCTAGAAATTAAGACATTTCAAAACACTGAGAAGCTGGGCACATACCTTACGGCACCACACTCAGCCAGTCTTCATTCAGTTTTTGGAGATCATGGGTAGAAGATGGGGTAGAAAAAAATTTATGTAAGTTGCACTAACCATGAAGATCAGCGTAAGTGATGTTATTTGTAAAGAACACATCTCAGGAAAAGACTTCCAGTAGGACCTGCAAGTTATCAAATACGAGAACGTTTCCCCTTTTTAAGGAGCGGAAAGTTAACATGTATACATATTTAAATACCAGAAATGAGGTAAAAGAGAAGCATTTGAATTATAAGGCACCATTATTTACAACTTCCATTATTGGCACTCGCTCCAATAAGTCTTAGAGAAGCATGAATCTGGGATTAAATGCAACGCTAAGGAATTTTTCCAGCCCTTCAACCTTCATTTGTACAGGTGTGTGTGAAGCCACCCAATTTTTACCCATCACTGCTTCTGTGATGTCTAGTTAGTAGTTGGAATGTAATCCTAAAAATGTCATTTCTTTGATGTTCTCCAGCATCATGCCATGGATGACAACACAGGTAACAAATTAAAAGCAAAAATACACTACATCCACAGGCCTAATGATTACGTTATGGTTTAACCAACCAGCATGGTCAAACTGTTCATCTCACTTTCATGGATGGTTTAAAAACCCCTTCCCTTACCCGCAACTCAAACATTTACAGTGATTCTTCGATAACATCGCATAAGCATAAACCAGGTTTTCTAGAAATCCTCCAAACTAGGCTACATGAACATTGCATTTCAACAGATAATGTTGGACCAGTCTCTCTTGTTTTAAGATGTACAAGTTATCTTCAAGTAGGAAGATGCACAAAGCAGAAGTGAATACAGTTGTTCTGGTCTTACTCAGGTGTAGAAATGAGTTCACAGATAGGGTACAGCAGTTAGTCGATACCAGTTAACAGTCTCCTTGCTCAAGTTGAAGTCCTTTAGCGAGAGAGTAATTCCACCCAAGAAAAAGTTCTCACGTAACGATTCTGCACTGAGCACACTTAACTGAAGTTCTCTCTGCTTCAGAGTCTCCATGCTATATCCACTGTACACAAGCTAGAAGGCAAGAAGTCAATAATTTTTTGGTTATCCAAATGAAGTTACCCAGATTGCCCTTTCTTCTAACTGTCTAGCCACTGAGAGACTGCCTAGCCACTGAGAGATGTCTTAACTGCACATTATGACCATTCAGTACATCTGTTTCTCAGAGGATGGGCTGAAGTACATCCATATTTCATTTTGTGCTCCCAGTGTTAAGCGTTCAAAAGGACCAGTGTTTTTAGATGGAAGTGCTGTTTCCATGCCAAGACTTCTGAATTCATTCTTCTCCACATTATGAATCAGTGAATCCAGGGCAGGGGGATCTTTAGTTTTAAGATTCCTTTCCTTCTCCCCATCACTCCTCAGATTCAGTCTGAGAAATTTCTGCTTACTTGTAATAGTACATTTACCTACTCAGTTGCTTTGGGTTTTTTGGCTTTTTTTTTTTAAACAGGGCACAAAGTGTTTTAAACAGCTTCCTTTTCCCTTTATATATCTTCACAGATTTTTTTTAGACAATATTTTAATTACCGATTAGAAAAAGAGACAATAGCAAACCACAGGGAGTTACTAGATAAATTTTAACTTGCCATTTCATTGAAAGTTGGATTTCTTGTCTTCCGGGAGATTTTGGTTTTGCGTTTGGATGTTTTGTGTGTATCAGGAAGTAAGTATGTTTTTACATAGGGATTTGGATCTGCACCGTCTTCTGTAACCTACAATCCAAAACCAAGGTAAGTTAGAAAACTAGCTAGTGCACACCTATTTGAATATTTATTTTCAAGTATCTAGACTTTGCAATCAAGCTAACCAAAAGCAGCAGTTAAGTTGGCAGTTGGAACATTTGGAGGAAGAGAGAGAGTTCCACCATTCCTGCATCAACCTAAGTCAAGAAGGTAACTGACAAACTGGAAACAGTTTTTGGCAGTTAGCTCAGTATCTCTACTTACCAGGTCTTTAATGTGCATCACCATGATAAATAGAGTGCTATTTCTATATGATATGGATAACTTCACTTCTCCTCCCACTTTGCCTGAGGTAGGACTTGATGGACTTGCATCTGAAAAAATATACAATTATTTTCTCTGTAATATTTGTACATTTTTATCAGTGCTACACTCATATATAGGGGAAAAATACAAGCCTTAGACCAAGTTCAGTTTCTGATTTTATTTCTAGTTCTCTAATAAAAGGGCAAGGCTTTAGAGAGGTTTTAAAGATTTTTGCATTCTCTTGGAAGAACCAGCTTGGAGGTTTAGAGTTTTTACTTGAATAATTTGGTCAAGCCATAAGCAAGCCCAAGTCCTCACATATATTGTTGCAATTTTTGGTATGTTTTTATTTCCTTGAAACTGTATGCAGGCACATTTGGAAAGACAGTGATGCAAAAGTTTTCAACGAGGGAAAACTACAGTTAATTAAAAAAGATTTAGAAGGTATAAAGGTTTCATAGTACAGTCACCCAATTTATAAGCACCCCCCAAAAACATTACCTACCTGTAGGTCTGGCTATTCCATCTATTCCTTCCACTTTGTCATCACGAAGTAATGGATGGAAAAAAGTATAAACAAGATCACACTAAATTTGGAAGAAATGTTACATATTAGTTTAAGTGTTAACAAGCACCAAAATCTGAAAACTTGCATTGGGTTTGCTTAAGTTATTTGAACTCACTTCTGCCACCTCTGAAGAACTGTTCATCAGACTCTGTATGTAGCTGTTGAGCTCCACTTTTCTTTTAGCTGCTACATCTTTTATATGTGTTCTTCCCAGAACCATCTTATTAGGAAAGCTACAAGGGAAGAACAAGACAGAGTTTTCAGTTACTTTCTCTGAAGTAAGTACAGTTAGATTTCATTGTCATTTCCATCCTGAAGTGCTGACATCCATTTTTTTATGTCAATCATGAGTGGAAACACAGCACAGTAATAGGTAATGACATTACAGAAAGGAAAGGAAACATTTATAGGTAATTGTTATAAGTGATATGACACACAGACTAAAGACACTGAATTGCTCCTCTGGCTCTCCTCCTTAAAACTTTGAGACAGTTTTCTCCCTTAATTGCCAACTTTGCGGTCTAGTTTGCCCCTCAGCAGTTTTGTCTCCATTTCAAACTATTTCTTGCTCCACCCAGCTGGGGGCAGTTTTGTTGCTTCTGTTATAATAGCCATGAGTGAGTTAGAAACATACCCTGGTAACTTCCAAAGAGGAAACAGAATGCCAAGTTTGTTGTGGAGCTCCTGGAACTCATCAAATGTTCGGAAGACAAATGTTGGCTCAACTTGCCCTTCTCTCAAAACTCTCACTACATAGATCTGCCCAAGACACAAAAAAGCAAAGATAAAAGTAGTAACAATATTATAGAACTGATGTAACAATATAATTTTCTTAACAATTAACTCTTTCTACTATGGTAATGCTTCTCCTGCATACATATCCCAGTAACAGTGTTTGCATTTTATAGTAGAGTTAGAATTATAAATACCGCTACTATGATGCAAAGTAACATTACATGATCTTCTCATAATGTAGATCCACATCTGACAGTGGGATAACGGTAGTTAAGGCTAAGCTGTCCACATTCTCCCTTTTAAGCCTCATTGTAAGTTCATACCATATAGCAGGTGTACGAGATTTTAACACATCAGTGCAGGATTACTAGACACATACCTGCGGTGCCAGAACTAACACAAAATTTTTCAGGTGCAGACTATGGAGGAAACTAATGCCTAGGGTTTTTTTTTTTTTTTTCAATGTAATTTTCTCAATATTCTAAAGGATTCCACTTTTAAAGTGATAATTTGGTGGGCAGATGCAAGTGCACTGCATTATACAACAGGAATTTTTAAAAATACTGGGGGTACAGGCTGAGGATGCAGTTATTCACATTATTGTGAAAGGGAAATGAAGGTTTAAGAAGCTGCACAGAAAATTCAATTCAGTGGACTCATTTTATGGGCAGATGAGTTAGATGTATATTTAAAAAATGTGCAACTTGGAAGAGGTTTAAAAATCTAGACAGAAGGAGACTACATCATCTGAACAGTTTCCTGGAAGATAAAAGCCTATTTTGGCTTAGATCAGGAGTGCCCAAATATGTTTATAATATAGTGATTCAGTACAAAGCTCTTCACTTCTAGCACTATTCAGCTTTGTTCTACCTTCCCTAGTTAGTGTCTTACCAGATTAAGACATTTACAGCAAATACAACTTGGAAAGAGATGTATCTTGAGATACATCTCGAGAGCTATAGAGATCAATATATAGAGATTGATATAGCTAGATAGCTATATATCAATATAGCTCACTTTTTAAACAACTTGAGCTGACTGTTCTAGGCCAACAAACAGCAGTAGCGAAGTAAAAAAAAAAAAAATTGAAGACTGTTGCACATCTGCATAGGAATACGAATATTAATACAAGTCTTAAAGTGTAACCCAGGTCTATCAAAATCCTGAGGGCAAATTGTAATGGTTGCTGCCTCTAGTAAGACTGATTAGGTGTGCAGGTACATTAATACAGTAAATGATGCTTTTACTTAGGAGGAGCAAATACAACTTTAATGGAAGGTCAGAACAAAACCAGAAAGTGTTTGACTTAATGACTCCTATTCAGGAAGGGGCCATTTTACAGAAGGCAGCAACATAAGCACATAAACATGACTCAAGTCCCCATTTTTTTAAATCACCTCCACCAACACTACTTCTGTCTTTTCTGCTTCCTTCTAGGATCCTTTTCAAGAAGTGTCTTTATTTTGAAGAATATTATTGGATGCTAAAAATACCAATCTGTACCCTAGTACTCCTGTGGTTGGTTTACCCTGTACTGTACCCTAGTACTCCTGTGGTTGGTTTAGCCAGCAGCTAAACACCCACACAGCTGCTTGCTCACTCCCACCCCCTCACCAATGGGACAGGGGAGAGAATAAGAGCAAAAGCGAGAAGACCCGTGGGTTGAGATAAAGACAGTCCTTGGGAGGGGAGGCGATGCAGACAATCTCTCACCACCTCCCACAAGCACACCCGTGCCCAGCCGGTCCCCAAGCAACAGCCACCTTGGAAGACAACATCCTCCCACCCCCTGATTTCTTCCTCTACGCCCAGTTTTTATTGCCGAACCTGACATTATATGCTATGGAGCATCTCTTTGGCCAGTTTGGGTCAGCTATCCCTGCTGTGTTCCTTCTCAACTCCTTGCCCACCTGAGCCTACTGACTGCGGGGGGGGGGGGGGGGGGGGGGGGGGGGGCAGGGGCAAAGTGGAAGAAAAAGAGAAAGCCTTGACACTGCACAAGCACTGTTCAGCAACAGCCAAACCAATGGTGTGTTACCAACACAAGTTTTAGTTAAACACCTAAAACACAGCACTCTGTGGGCTGCTATGAATAAAGGTAACTCCATCCCAGCCAGAGCCAATACAACTTCTCTTCTCCAGGAAAAAAGCAAGCAGGTCCATTCCCATATAGATTTCAATTATGGATTTTGTTTTTACTTTCAAGTCATCCACAGCGGGGCTTAGTTTTGGGTGTCAACATCGGTGTGGGTTTCTAGACTCCCATTATAGTCAATGCAGTCAGGCTACAGAAAACTCTACAGCTCATCCTAAATCTGACATTAGTGCCCAACTGAACAAGTATCTATAGCTTTATTTACTAAATCTCTGTCAATAAAGGGAACCTAGTTGTCTACCTCAAAGCTAGCTACTTAAGGCTAAACAAGGCAAGCTTCCCCAGACTAATTCTGTGATTAACTACTGAACTTATGGCAAGAAGGAGAATGTTGGAAGAACAATCTTGTTGGAAGAAAATGCACAGTATCTTCACTGAGTGGAAACAGATTCCACATACTTACATAATGTTTATCTGGGTTATATCTCTTCTGATATGTAAACACAGACACTTGTTTGATTCGGCCATCTTGTTTAAGAGAGTATGTTTTTGCAGAAAATGAGAGGATGGGCTCATCATTAGAAGGTAGACCTGAGAAACGTAGCTGAGCCAAATTGTGAATGAAGAAATTAAACTTTGTGGCAACACTTCCCAGACTGGATTCAATCAACCTAGAAAAGAAAAAATAACGTCAAATACTAAAGCATATGTCAGAATGCACAAAAGTAGTTCTGTCAATGAATCAGACTTAAGTCTAAGAAAAATAAAAAACCAATTTCTTACTGACAGAGAAACAGTTTTTAAAGTAAAAGTGATCAGTGGGCTACATAAATAGCATCACATCAGCATTTAGTAGAAGACTCAGTATCCAAACTTTGGAATAGGTTGTCCTCCAAGAAGTGAAGTCTTTCCAGAGTTGGTAAAAAAGTTACATGCATACTACTGCAGTTTCCCCCATACATTTAAAATGAAGTACCATAACACATTTTGTAACACATAGCAACAACTCAGTTATACTAGATACACCCCCTGCTTGCTACACTGGAACGTCATCCCTCCCTCTCCAGTGTGCAAAAGGACTTACTGAAAGAGATAACTTCTTTACATGCATTACAAGGTTCCCATCACATACAGTGCTATCAAGCCATTTAGGATGCATTCAAAATGCAAGTCTCAAACAGCTGAACAGAATTATATGCTCTCAGTATTTCAAACAAAATTTTTGTACGGGCTTATTCTTAAGGACAAAGTATTTTAGCACAAGCATTAATCTTACATGAAACTGATCTTATTTATATAGTTCACTGGTTAACTGATATTTTATGATTGTACAGGGTAACTATTCAACTTCTACAGACATGTTTGTGAACACCCTTAGTACATTTTTTTCATAGCAGAAAGTTCCCATTAAGAGGATGATGCTGGTATATATTTTAGTTTTCACTTATCCAGTACCTTGTAAAGAAAATGGTAGCTTCTGCATCTGTTGTTTGGGGCTGGAGAGCATCCTGGACATACTTCAAGTCCTGAACCCCACTTAGTTCTGGTAACCCAGAAGAAAGCATCTGCAGGAATTTACAGTTTTAATGCAATAAAACCAGTACAATTTTACATTGAAATGACTAAAAGTCTTAGACTATCAAATTCATTTGAAACTGCACTAACTTGCTAAATGCGATAACCAACAATTACTTACAATCACCAGTTATTCCCTTCACCATTTCTGCTGAGTTAAAAGCAGTAAAAACATTTTGCAGTGTAATTTATGGTATCTTCTTAGTTTTAAATTCCCAGGAAACAAGTAGGTAGTACAAAAGCTTAAAAGAAAAATCCAAATACAACCTTCCCAAGAAGTACTTCTGATGTTTCTGGCTTTTAAAAGCATGCATTAAGACTTTTTCCAGCATAAAAAGCATAGCATTTAATACAATCCAACATGAGAGATCTATGAAGTTTCAATCGAATTTAATAAAATGATTACCAGTGAAAGTAGGTTAAGGAAGAGGTTTGCATGTTTTCTTATCAAATTGTAAGCTTGACAACAGAGATCCACGAACAACTGAAAGCGAATAGTGGGTTTTTCTCCACCATTAATGACATAAGCCATATCTGATGTTAGCACAAAAGGAGCTCGATCCCTGTTCAAAAAGCACAGAATTCATAAGTTAATTATAAGGCCTATTCACTTTGTCATGTGCTTCCTCCTCCCCTCCATCCCTACTCCAAGGTAATGATATTAAATAATCCATTAATGCCATTTTACTTTTTTGGGTTGGGTTCAGCTGCTTAGTGCTATCTCAGTTTCCCAGCACATTCACATGGTACTGGACCTACAGCAGATCTCCTGGAGCAACACTGGGAGGCCAGGTTACCTTACAATGCCTTCCATCCCTCATTTCTGGAAGCCATAACACACTAAAACAAGTGTAATGACTATATTATCACCTGACTAAAACCTAACTCCTCTATCCTGGATATAGGTTATCTTCGCCTACACAGAGTAAATACAAACTTGCTGTTCACTCTTTTCTATAAAGTTGACATTCACTACTGTTTTCACAAGCCAGAGTCTGTTCTCGTTTGTTTCACACTCAGATTATGTAAAAGGTTTTGGCACTCAATTTCTCATTCATTAATAAAAGTTTACCTAACAAGCATGCAATACATAATTGCATGAATATAGCTAAAAAGCTGAAACTACATCACAGTTTTATCTGATATTCCCGGAAAAGTACGACACCAAGATTTGTGTTAGATGTAAGGCTCCCAAATATCAATAAAAAGCTATATTAATTTTCCTGTACCAAAATACTTGGCTTTTGTAACTATTGTAAAGAAATTCCCATCAAGATTTGCCAAGTGTGTATAGCACAAAGTGCTTAAGGAATTAATGCAGGTTGGAAGCACTGAAGTTAAATTATGTTTAGGAGACCAAATTCCTTATTTCAATCTACCAGTAGCTAGAACAGTAATTTTATTTGAAAGCTATGCCTATGTGCTTTGACTTAAACCAGTTCCAGATACCAGAATATGGAAATAGGAAGCTGGAGCCTTTGCAAAATTACTTCTATACAGGCAAGTTTGAATGCATTCTGGAAACTCTGTGGTTAAACTGGAAGATATAGGCTTCATAATGAGAAGAGCAGATAAGAGGAATTGAAGAGTTAGTGCTTGGAATTATAATGCTTATAAAAATATACTAAAAGTCACTTCATTTCTACATTGCTTAGCTACAGAAAATACCTTTTAAAGGTACCAAACATTTGCGCATGACCCAAAAATTTTCCAAAGTCAATGTGAAACATATGCCCTGTGTTTCGGAGCATTATGTTATCATTGTGGCGGTCACAAATTCCCAATACATAAGTAGCCACACAGCATCCTGCACAAGAGTAAATGAAGTTCTCTGAAGCCTGGGAGAGAGAGAAAGAAGTGAATTGAGATCAAATATCAGTGGGAAAACAACATTCATGCATTCAACAGTCAATCTCAACAAGGGTAAAATCCAAGCTAGACAAGGCCCTAAAATTTGCTTTTTTCCAAAATAGTGTTCTTCAAACAGATAGCTGTGCAAAAATCTTTACATATCACACCTTCCAGCAAAAACAGTTGTTTTGTTTTTTTAAGTAAATGAAAGAGACAACAGGAGTTGAAGACAAATCACAAAAAGAAATAAATGTTAGCAGAGAAAAGGGTACAAGACTTATTTTTCCCATGTGTTGTAACAGTGCCATAGCCAAAAGAAAAACATTTCATTTTTTGAATCCCATGTGCTTGTATGAGAAGAGGCCACTGCTTCTAAACCACAATTAAGAGCAGTCACCATTCCTCACTATCTTAAATTTGAAGTACATTTTTTTTTATATAGAATAAAAACTCCTGATGTGAATCCTGAGAATCCATCTGGCTCCTTCTTAGTTAAACAAGGGATTTTAATTTGCTCTTTTTCAAGTATAGAAAAAAATTAAGTTTCCTAAAGATATAAAACAAAAAATTTCAATGGAAGATCTGGAGTAAGGGTTTAATTCTTTCATAAGATGGTATTTATCCCTTTTAAAGAGATCTTCAAAAAAAGAATAACACTGAAAAAAGTTACCTTTTCATATTCCTCCTCTGTAGGATTATACTTTCGCAACCATTCTGCCAAAGGCTTGTCTTTAAAAGAACCTGTCACTCCATATTCCACTTGAATTTTCCTAAGTGTGTCTGAAGCCGGAACAAGCTCTACCATGCCTTTATATAAAATATAACAAAGTGTATTTGACCATCTCCTTAAGTTATACTGCATTTTCATTATTCAGTAGAAACTTTCTTGACAATGATGGATTTTATCATCTTAGACTAGCTTCTTTCAAGACCCAGTTAGGTGTAAAAATAGTGCTATTAGTCTACTAAGCATTTCTGCAGACCATATTTACAAAGCATTCCATGAAACACATGTAGCAATCCAAGTTAGGCTTACTTTACTACAATTAATTACAGTTGCGAGAATGCACATATAAATTATACTTTGAATAATTAATTTCTACTATATAAACTAGTATTGGTCTATAAGCAATAAGTGCAAAATATTTTGATGCTGACATTTCCCATACACTGACACTCAAGTAATCTAGTAACTTTAACTGCTGTCAAGTGTTGAAACAGACCAGACTGTTGCTCCAGAAATAAGGCAGTAGGCTTCACATGTGACCTAATTTTGGAGATATCATTTACTAAAAATATTTGTATAGCTAAATCATAAAAGGAAAACATTTATTTGATTAACAGAATTTTACTTCTATCTTGGCAAGAGCTACTAAAGGCAAATCTGTAATTTACATCCATTTTTCTTTTTCACTTTAATCCTTCAAGTACTTTAGGAATACTGATATTAGCAGCAACAAAAAAAAAGTAACATACTATGCAATCAAGGCATTGTTCAAAGTAGGAAGAAAAGCCATCTGTTTCTCTAAAAAGCAAGTCTTGCATAAATAGAAGCTTTTTGCTTAGTTTTGCCAACCTAAGTTTCCAACGTTTCCATGTATTTAAGAGTTTTCATCATGCTGTTCTAGCATCTGACTAAAGAAATATTTAAGTTATTGTTTATCCTCTTAAAGGTCTTGTGGTTCCTATTGGCTAGCTCTAGAGAATTAGTGAAAACTAGCAAAAAGCATGTTCAAGGTGCAGGATGGTATTTACACTCAAACTTAGAGTTCTGTGACCTAGTTTCAAACCTAAGTGACAGCCTCATATTCCCAAGGAACTTTTACCAGCATATGACACGAATTCTGGGGAACAGTGTGCGCGTGTGTTTTAAATTTTTCTTCTCTTTGCACATTTCGGTACATGAATGACACTCCCTGACTCAACTGCAGCAGATTCCAAACACTTTAGAATTTCAATTTTGACTTGAATACTTTCACCATAACCAAATTTTCAGAATCAGGATTGCTATGGCACCTTTATTTACTTGTGTTGCAGTAAGGGCATCAAGAGAAAGCTTAGCTTTTATCATTATTAATATTTACTTGTTTGCACCACTGTTCATTGACAACAGAACACTCAGGACTCAAGAGAAGAAACACATTTAAATGCAACTCGGCCATCAGGAAATTCAGAACAATTTAACTTGCTATACTCTTGAGCACTGAAGTTCTTTGTATGGAAGGCTTCTGGCTTTCCACTACTTCTTGGGCCTGCCTCTGCACAGAAATTTTTCACTATCAGTGTGACAAGAAATTTAAGTGGGGGAGCAAAGATTATAGGCAGCATCTGGTTTTGCACCTCGGTCTTTTCCAGTTGAGAGACACTTGAAGATAACCATCCGTAGATCCAGTCCCTCCTGCAGCCAGATCTTATCCATAATCTTAATCATTTGTAAAGCCAACATATCTTGCCTCAGATCTTCTCCAACCTTAAGTGGAAAAATAAAAGTTAACTAGAAACATAATATGCTTTCAGCAAAACTAAATTTCAGGAATTTTAATTGCTTTACATTTCTAGAAAGTGATATATTATGCTACTTCTTCATAGCTACGCACTTGAAGAGAGAAATAGGCTACATTTAAGCTTTCACATGTGGCAGACTTACTTTCACATTTTACAGCCTGTTCAGACATTAGTTTCTAGACACACAAGAGCAAACTCACAAAATAACTAAGCTTATTGGTCTATGCTAAAGTTAATCGATACCAATGAAATAGTGATCATCATTCAACTTTTTTCCTCCGATACACATGTAAGGCCTACCTTAAACATGACATTAATTTCCTCTCCCAGAGGGTCTGCATTTATCAGTGCAACTTTCAGTGGTACTGCATTGGAGCTGAAGAAGGAACATGCCTACGAGTAGATTTAATGTTAATACTCAAAAAGGACTATTCCTGCTAACCCAGAATACAAGACATTCTGACAACAAGCAGGTTTGACACACAATGTGTCTATTCAGACTTTTAACATTGCGATTGTGGCAAATACATGCTTCCTTTGAATAGAGTGCCCTTCGGCTGTTATTTGTTGAATACTTGTACAAAAGCCAATAGTGCTGCAGTGATCTTTTCTACATTTTGAAGGGAAGAGTGAATAAAACACGGATAAATATTTTGTCAGCAGCTTTTTTTGAAACCTAGAAGATATTACAAAAAAAAAAGTGTATTTGCATGTTTCACAGTATTTTCCCATTTATATGCTTTCAAGTACATACTCATGATTTAATAGTTACAGTAGAGAAGAAAAGCAAGATGAAATGTCTCTCCACACAGGATTAAATCCAGTGTTCACAGACCTTTAGGTTCTCAGTCATGCATGATGATATAATCAAGACTGTGGTTGAGCAGATATTGTCAAACCGTGCAAAGTTCTGGAAAAATAATTTACCTGCTTCTCCTACATTATTACTTGCTGAACCTTCACAATAAAATAAAGCTCCTGTCTGCCTCCCTGGATTCAGTGCATCTCTTGGACACAACCAGTAACAGGTAGTTTCACCTTTTTCACAGTATCTGCTCATTGTTTGAATTTTATAGCCTTGCTCAATTTTCTCTTTTGATTACTACTGCAAACGGGACTTTCATGCACTTTGAATAGTCCCCTGCTTTACTATAACCAGGATTGCTGGTCTCAAAAGACAGGGTCTGAAGAAATAACAAGTTATTACAGATATATATTTTTTAATACAAGTACTTTCATTGGTTTTACACAAGTATTTGTATAAATTTTAACTTTGTTCAGCTAATTTCACTGCCTTGTTCAATCAGAATTTTTAATTAAAACCCTCCCCCCAGCGTAAAGAGCTTCTAAGCACCTCGGTTGATTTTTTCTATTTGTAAAAGCTTTGCCCATATGTAGTTTTTAGAAAAAGGTTTTGAAACTCGATGCACAGTACCTTAATATTTAGCTCTTTTGCCACAAGACTGGGATTGAGAGGCAAACGGCATTTGTTCTTCAAGAAAAATAACTGCACACGTTCCATACCATTTTGCAAGGCAGCCTGCAGACAAAAAAAATTTCAGCTGACATTTAACTAGAGCATCTACAGAAAACTTTTGGACAGTTATCCTGAAGCCAATGTTTTAACTCCTTGGTGTCAAAGGAATGCTAGAAATTATAGCTGCTGTTTTAGCTATTAAAAATACGTAAGCCTAGCAGTACAACATTAATATCACACAAGTTTGTGGGTTTGGTTTTTTGGTTTTTTTTTTTGACTGAACCAGATGATAGAATCCCACTCTATCAAACTGTCAGTTCATATTATTAGCATATAAACAGATATCCCATTCTTTTGCATAATGGGATCATTCTTCAGCAGTAATAGGTTTAAATCCAATTCCATTTATTGTACACAGAAACCATCCTACTTTCTTACCCTATCACCTCACACAATCTTATGTTTCAGATGACAACACATTTGACAAAAACATCAACTTCATTAAGCCATTAACTTGTTAAAATGCAGAGCAATAAATTAATAGATCTTCCTATATATTATATATAACATTTTATTGAACTTATACTAAAAAGGAAATTGAGTGGATTGTTTTGAGGGTATACTCAGTCTAATCTTCCTAAAGAATATTAAAAATATATACACACCTGCCGAGCAGATCCACTTGTTTGCTTTACTCTTTCTGCTACCATTCCAAAAAGCTGCACTAGTCTGGTCTGCTTCTCCAGCTCTTCCCTCAGTCTTTTTCCACAGACTGAAAGAAAAGCTCCAAGAATTTGCTCATACCTTACACCAAACTTTGTATCATAGAGTGTGTCCTTAAGAAGCCTGAAATAAAGGATTTAAGTTAAATTTTCCTAAGGAAAATACTGCAAACAATGCAATACTAAGACATTAAAATATTTTAATGAATCAGTACTATATATATCTGAAGTTACTGACATACAGGATATAAAAGGCAGTAAGTTTGTGCCTTGTAGAGGCACTGTCTGTTTTTTTATTAAAAAAACCCCAGGATCTACATTTTGTATACTCTTCATTCATAACATTCATTTTTATGAACTATGATATTAAGAAAGTTTTTTTCTGGAAATATTAGTCTTACAGAATCACAGAATCATATAGGTTGGAAAAGACCTTTAAGATCATCGAGTCCAACCATAAACCTAACACTGCCAAAAACCACCACTACACCATGTCTCTAAGCACCTCATCCAAACGTCCTTTAAATACCTCCAGGGATGGCGACTCAACCACTTCCCTGGGCAGTCTGTTCCAATGCTTGATAACCCTCTCGGTGAAGAAAAATTTCCTAATATCCAGTCTAAACCTCCCCTGGCGCAACTTGAGGCCATTTCCTCTTGTCCTATCACTTGTTACCTGGGAGAAGAGACCGACCCCCACCTCTCTACAACCTCCTTTCAGGTAGTTGTAGAGAGCGATGAGGTCTCCCCTCAGCCTCCTTTTCTCCAGGCTAAACAGTCCCAGCTCCCTCAGCCGCTCCTCATAAGACTTCTGCTCCAGACTTACTGCTTACAGTAAACATTATGTGAACAGTGGAACAAAGACCATCTTACCAATATAGGTAGTGCGCTATTCGAATACTTCCCAGTGCTCGAGCCAAAAGAAATTTGACAAGAGTACTGTCAAGGTAGGTTTCATACTTCAATGCCTAAAAACAAAGAAAATGAAATAAATCAGGTCTGGATTTAATTCTAGATGAAGACTGAGATTTTTATGACTCATGCACAGACAGAATCACCACAAATCCATAGGACAGCCACAGAGCAATTATTTACTCAAATTCTTTTCCATACCATGCATTAAGGTTATTAAGCAGAGAGGCATGCAGTTGCATTTCTACTACTATTAATCAGCAATTCCTTCGGGTTTTCAAAAGCAAAAAATTCAGACTTCAGTGTAGGCAGAAAGTCTTACCTGTACAAATTGAGGGAGGAAATCTGTTAACTCATCATCACTTAATGTCTCTATCCAATTCACAGCTGTATTTCGTACTTCCTGATCAGCAAACCTAGAAAGTCACCACAAGTCCACATTAAGTTTATTCTGTTCATGTAGGATTGGTTTTTTTTTTTTGTTTTTTTTTGTTTTTTTTTTTTTTTTTTGAGATCAGCTAGCTACAAAAGAACCTATGTAAAGTCTTTAATAGCTCAATAAAGGACCTACAAATTTAGGCCCTTCATTACCAAAGATGCAAACATATGTGCGTGTTTAGGACAAGCATACTAATCTCTCAAAACTTCTGTTTTGATAGCTTGGCTGCATAGCTTGCTCTCCTGTCACAAATTAGATTTCAGAATCCTAACCACTATTGCTATTCTTTCACTACATGACTTGGTTAAGCCTACATGAATCAAGTAAGCACATGTTCTTCAAAATGTTAAGAAAATTTAGCTTTTGCTACAAGAAATTCAGCAATATTTTCGACAAGAATGCCATTCAGAATCTTTTACTGAAGAAAAGTCATTTAATGCACAACACACACACAACTTATTTATATTGTTTTTCTTACTTTGAATCAAGCAGTTCCAGTGCAGCTAAGGGTGATAAAGGAGGCCACTGCTGAAGTAATGAATATATTTCTGGAAGACTTGCCCAGTCCCAGTGAGGGGCACTAACCAATATTTTTGGTAGGCTACTGGTATGACTATGACAATAATGTCTCTTCTCCCATAAAAATTCTTTATCTTCTTTTGATAGCCTGCAGACAAAAACATTTCGGTTTATAATGCACATTATAGACCATCACCTGAATAACCCCAATGCTACTGGTCATTGTATATATACAGATAATTTAACAAACAAAATGGAATGAAATTAAAATGGCTACTTCCTCCACAAAAGTCAAAACAAGAAGCAAAATAAAGCCTCAAACATTATGGAAGCAGTTGTTCAAAGTTATAATTTGGGCAGGACGAAAATAAGTTTTAGTATAATCTGAAATAAACCAAAATGTTAATGTTAGCTTGGTGCAGATGAGTGAGAAAGCTTGCCAGAAAAGCTTCCATGGCATATGAACAGCCACTGCTCCCTGTAACTGAAGAACTGCCAAGCAGGAATAGGCATATATAACAGGCAGCCAAAAGGATGGCAGTCTTGTAACAGGAGAATATTATGATACCAGCCATGGAAAGCACAAATAAATTCATTAAGTCAGAATCATTATTTTGCAAGTTTAATTCAATCTCTTGTTTCAGTCTCCACAGGTCTTCAAAATATACTAGAACCATATTAAAGAATTTTAAGAATAAATATCATTCCATACCCTAGCCACAAATTGTCACATACAAAGAGACTATAGCTAGAAAGAGATGAACATACCCAATAGTGTTGTCCTTCGAGAGAATGGCAAGGAGACGTTCTCTCAATGGTTTTTCTAATGCTTCTATGGAATGATGCACAGTAGTCTTTGCAGCTTGAGGAATTTTATATTCAATATCAAAAGCATGGGATGGGAAGTCAATCTGAAAAAAGAGATGACGCAAGTCCTTAAGAACAGTACTGGCCGTGTTTTTGGACTGCTAAGCCATGCCTAACGAGGTGCCTTCTCTTCTGAGAGAAATCTGGACTCAGAGTTTAGAATAAAAGGTGCTAATGTTCTGTAAAGAAACTGGAATTGCTGTTGTTTGGGTCTAGACAACTCCCATCTCAGCATACAGTTCTATAGATTGCTTTTCAAAGATGCTCTCTCCCAGTACTGATAGCAGGTACTACCAAGGCATCTCCAATTTCTTACTTCAAGATAGTGATTCAGTAATTGACTTGTATACACTTAAAGCAGCTTTCCATTCTTTGCCCTTAATGCTTAATAATCACTATTCTATATTGGCTTTAAAATATGACTTAACAATATTTACACTCTCCCCAAAACATTACTTTATCTACTACCACTCATGTAAGAGTTACAAGTCACAATATTCAAACAAAACATAGTCAGATCAAGTCAGAATTATATATAACCTGCAATACTATTCTTTCCATGTTTCCTTTCTTACTGGCCATCCCTGACGCATGATGTGGATGTGATGAGGTCCAGAGTTGCAAGAGCTTTGTCCCACAAGTTAACAATCTGAGAAAAAAAAGCACGTACAGGTATCAGTATCACAGTCTGTTTACTTCAACAAGATATTAGTTATTAAAATACTATCTGGAGAAGACCAATGGTGACTACAAGGAAATAATTCCAAAGTATTAGCATGGTATAGGATAGTTCAAACCGAGTGTTTCTACTGCAGAGATAAGAAAATATCTTATGACAAGTATTTCAACATTGATGTTCAGAAAAGAACACAGGAAATCAAACTGTACTAGCCAATACAGTTCGGAGCTTAAAAAAGGGAATTATGATCATCAAGTGTCATTTTCACTGGATGCCATCTGTACTTCAAGTCCTTTAAAACGCTGCACACAACTTTTAGGTGGAAAAGGCAGAGGAAGAAGTTCAGTGCTGACACAGCTGACCCAGCTAAATTAAACACTCCTATTTCTCAAGGAAGAAAAGGAATACTTTTGCCTCTGAGGAATAAACTGAACACACACACACACCTTCTTGCCCTCTCAGAAAAAACCCATAGGCATCTGAATATTATAGACATTGCCAGTTGCCTGGACTTTCCACATTACTAGATTCTGCAAGTGCATATCAGATGACGTTTGTATTTGGCAGTTTATTCCCAATATTAATACTGTTTCCAATTGTAGTAAGGCACAACTCAGGATACTTCATAAATCGCTTAAGTGCTGAATGTTAGGCACAGAAAACTTCTATCAGTCTTTAAAAATAAAAATACAGTCTCTAAAGACTGCTTGAAGGCCAAGCCTTTAGTACATTTTGAAAGAAGTTTTAGGGTTTATATGTGTTTCAAAGAAAGAACAGTTCTTTATACGTAGATATTGTTTAACTGGGAGCTTATGATGCCAATAAAAATTACTAAATCATGCCACTAAAGCATAACTGAACAGCTTGTTCTTTTTAATAATTCTCCAGTTTAATATACTTGCCGCAGCCTTCTGTCTTATCCACAACTAAAGCTATTTTAAGGTACTCCACACACACTTCATCTGAAGGGATTTTTAACTTGACTACAGATTCTTCCAGAGCACTTATATGACCTTTTATTCTTCCTATGTTTTAGTTAGCTAGAAGTTTTAGCTCCTGCCTGCTATTGATGCTATTCTCAACTGTAACTGGAATATTTGGCTAGTATCTTTAATTACCTAGGTCTGGATTTAATTTATGTAGACTGCAAGTGGATTAGACCACTAGCATCTCTACAGCTGCCATATGCAGGCCATTCAGTAAAACCTGGCGCAACACATTCTATTGTAGTGCTCTGCATAAACAGAAAATACAGCTTTCTCCCCAAACTAACTACTATGATAACACCATGCAGCATGAAGACAAGATAAATTTGCAACTCAAATCAAAACAAAAGCTATGTTTTCAATCATATACTGCGAAACGTGATATTTAGATAGGAGACTGAAATGCAACATTTAAACAGAAGGCTGAAATAAGCATCATTTATGATAAGAAATCCAAGTTTCAGTGGTGACTGAAAGCAGCTGCAGGCAAGCCTAAACTCTCAAGCACCCCCAGGCTGTTGGAATCGTCACCATACAAAAGGGGAAGCGGAACGAGTAGCGCCGTATCTACAACCAGAGGATGCAAACCACAAGGAACAGATATAAGCAATACATAGAAGTAACTGCCCAGGAAAGACTTGGTTGTCTTTCTGCAGCCTTCATTGACAATTAGGTAATTTAAGCTTCCAGTAAGACCTACAAGTCAGAAGCATATATAAATAGGAAATCCTA
Organism: Mycteria americana; assembly: GCF_035582795.1. Lineage (NCBI taxonomy): Eukaryota > Metazoa > Chordata > Aves > Ciconiiformes > Ciconiidae > Mycteria > Mycteria americana. The sequence continues at coordinate 15,963,337 of NC_134369.1, forward strand.
AGCATAAATCCTGAAGCTATTTTGCAATGGTGTGATCACTTCTGCAACATCATGCCTAATTCTGGCATCCGTGGTTCAAGTCTGTTGGTTAATGTTTCATTGAATAGCTACCAAAGCGATAAGCATTTTGGAATACACTTTCTAATGAAAGTTGCAAGGACAAGGCACTTGAACACATCCAGGAACACTTAACTGAGGAAAATTAGAGAAGGCTTTTCATTCTTAGTGAAAAAGATATAACAGAATCCAGCAGCCGTACCTGAAGGAAGGCCACTTCAAACTAGAAATATGCTGTAAGTTTAACAGTTGTTAATTATCCCTTTATTTTAATTTTTTAAATAAATCCAGCTCTGAATCAAAAGAAATAATTTCAGAATATCCTAGGATCTCTATTACTCAGAAACAGGCTGCTGGAAAAAATGCCTTATTTTTCCTATCTATGAAAATACACCTGTATTTTAAAACATATCTAAATTTTAAAACAGTATTTTGATTCTCTTGCTGGCTTACATATTACCATCCTATTATCATATTTAGGAATTTTTAAAAGGATTAAAGAAAAAAAAAATCAATGTATCAAAAATTCTCCAGTTTGGCTCCTGCATATGTAAACTTAGGAAACGTGCAGCATTGAATATTCTGCAGCCAAGGCAAAGATGCCTCTAAAGAATAATAGTACTTAGAAATACTTCAGACCTTAAATGAAAGGTCTTCTATTTCTAAAAATTTGAGCCATCACCATATTTTGGTCTACAAACAAGATTGGGTGAAGATAAGAGCTATTCTTTCCTGTCTTAAAACTGTCTTAAGGCAAAAGTGCTTCTTTCCTAGTGGCATGGTGGAAGCATAGCACATTGTTTACCTGCTGTCAGAATTCTGTTCTGTTTTGTATTGCACTAGACACTATTCCTGTTGAATCCAAGTCTTGCTGCAAACAGTTTCTAGTTGCATTCTCTATCAGCATGGCTCATGAATTGGCTTGAGAACAGGCTGTTTACACTTCATCTGCTAAAATATGTGAATACTGACCAAATTGCCTCTAGCCAATATAATGTATTTTTAGATTAGTCAGATATTAGAACTCGTGAAATGCCACCTACCAAGACCATACTCCTTCAGTAGAAGGAAGGCTATCAATTCAGTAGACAGTGACACCTGCAGATACTTTAACTGCATATGACTTACAGGGCAACACTTGAATGTCAGTGGATTCCTCAAAGGACAACTTGAGTTATGCTTACACACTCAACTGCTGCATACTTACAAACTGTTGGTACTAAAATGACCTCTTCTGGCCCACATTACTATGAAGATTTCCTGCAAATAAAACTGCTTTCATCCAAACAATATTCAGCTTCCTCCAGCAGGTAAGTTTTTTCAGCCAGTTAGATGGAAATACTACAACAGAGGACCTGTTTTGTACTCTATTTAATTGAAGGTATTATTTCCGCAACAATATAGTTCACAATTCTTACCTTTATCATGGCCTACTACATTCAGTGGCGGAGAAGCAGTTTCTGGAGTGGAGTAAGCTTTATATAGAGTAAATCATATTAATAAATCTTACCCATATTTTGGATACTTACCGCCTAAAATCAAAAAGAGGTAGAGAAACCTGACCCAAAATTTCTGGGCCCTTTCTCTGCTTATTTGAGTCAGGAGAACTCCCACTACTTTGATTTAGGATTCCAAACAAAGTCAGACATAAGACTGATTCCAAAGGCAGCTGTGAAATCTGGATGGGGAAAATTATTCTGTAAAATAAAAGTATTAAAAATAAGTCAGTCAGAGGACAGAGCTGTTAGTAAGTTACAGGCTTATCCATATAACCCTTTGATGCCTCTTGCTTTCAAAAAGTTAACTAACACTGAAGAAGTGTTACATTTCCATGCAATTATATTTCATTCTACTTTATCTCCCATACCAATAGTTTGCAATGCCTGCTTAAGTTACACTTCTGCACTGTAGCCAGATTTGGAACAACCCTTTTTAATCTTTGTCTATTAAATCACATTCCTTACACAGAACCATACTGTCCAGCATAACCAGTCTTCCCACTCTATTCACTACGAGGACACACACAATTCCATGTTAGCCACCTCCTAATCTCTCAGATTTAGAGTCGGCTGACAAGTTTCCCATCCAAATGAAAGACTATTAAGAACTACTGAAAACTAAATTCAAATGCTACAAAACCAGCATCCATAAAGAAAGCAGCTGAGGAATACACACATCATTGAGCAATTCAAACTCAGATTTTTGTTCATACTATTTCTATTGCTTAAAATGTTAAGTTTGATTTTCTGTAACACACCAAAATATCATTCTAAAAGCTATCCCAGCATATTAATAAGCCACTATAAAACACTGCAACTATATTAAGCAGCTTATAACCAATCTAACACTTTTTTCACTGTAATACACTAGTACTTGCTAGCAAAATATCTGACAATTAATCCCTTGCATCATCGGGGAAAAAAAAAAAAAAAAAGGAAGTTGGAGTACTCTCTGAAGGCAGGTATTCTAGAACCTGAAACTCTCATTCCTGGTCTGAAATAATTTGTCACTGTAGACTTTCAGGGTACTCCTCAGGGTCTGTCTCTGACCTTTAAAAACAGTCAGGAAAATAGATATAGGGCAACGTGGAGCTCACCTGAAGCTCCAGTTATGACAGGGTACCTAACATCTATTAGGTGGAAAAGAGTAAGCTGTGCATAGATAATGAAAAATATTTTCCCCTATCAGTTATCAGGTATCACTTGTCATCCTCTCCTTATTTCTTCTCTGCATGCCTGCCCTTCTTCCTTTCTACCCTCTTCCCCTACCCCATAAAGAGAAACTGAAGTTTAGTAGCTCAAACCAGATAGTCTCATATGCTATAGACAGATACTCTTAAGCACTTATGCACCTGCTCTCTTTATAGAAATAATCCTAAATTAGATGTTTAAGTTCAAATACAAAGTTATTACAATGTATTTGGAACAAAAATCGATTCAGCATTCATGTTAGTGAGTTGCTTCTCCTCCCCATTTACATAATTTGAGCACTGCTTATAAGCAAGCTGTTCCCATTACAAGGAATGCTATGCCTTCCCAACTCCTTATTAATTGTATACTACAAACACATTAGCACAGGGCACTTGCCCAGCATTTCCATTCCAACTTTTAAAATGAGTAGTGAAATACCATTTGGAAAAATATTTTATTTTGGTCAGTAAGTCTCACACATTGTTCTTTCAACACTTCAAATGGAATCAGAAGCAAGAGTTGCTTGAATGGCTGTATTCAGCAGCTAGCTACATAGGTACTAGCTAATACAAAATATTTTAGTGAGTTTTAACATGCTCAAGTCACTTACAGTTCATCCCATTTAATCAAGTAGAAGAAGTTCTTGTATGTGCCAACCTTCTTGGACTGAACAGGTTTAAACAGATCTTTTCCATTATGGGTCAGAGAACAAATCAAGTAGTATTTTTCATAACTGGACAAGGAAAAGAAAGTAAATTAAAAAAAATCTATAAAAGGATGAATTTTACAATTAATAAATTACTCACTTTGATACCCAACCAGGAGAAATTCCATGCGCAGCAAATATTGTGAACTGGAGATGTTCTGTGGCAGTCCATGCTTCCTTAGTACTCTTACTATCTTTTGGAGAAATTGCTGCAGAACTGCTACATGAATTCATGTGGAGTCGCAGAAGGGCCTCAACTGCTCTTGTTAACTGGTCTATACCCACTTTCAGAGGGTTTTCAGGCTGCAGCGAACCTAAATTATAATTTATTTTTAATGCACATCTTCCTGAGACAGCCACCTGAAAGCAGTTTTTAAATAAAATTGAAGAACGTTACTCACCAGATGAGCTCTTGCTAGTGTCATCAACACATTTTAAGGATACCTACAGAGTAAGTTAGAGCAAATTTCAGTACCAAGAAACCCATATTAATTTTCCATTGCTCTTAAGTATCTTGTACAGAAATTATGAAACATCGGATTTAGGTCCATATTTGGGTTTATGTAACACATCTTTTTACTCCAAGTTCCTCAAGGGTTAACTGACAGCATCACAATTTCCATATCATGCAGCAACTATTCACCAAGTTCAAAAGCTCATGTTTTGTCAAGTCACAACTATTTTGACACTGTTTATGAACTCTTAAAGACACAGTACATTGCAATATTGCTCAGGATACTCTAACTTCTCTGAGTAGAGATAAAACTCAGTCAGGGCCATTATGGATGAAAGCAGAAGCTGTTAGCTCCACTACCCAGTAATTTAAGTCTGAACAGCTATTTTGTTTGTGGCCTTTGTTAAAGTATCTTTTGTAGACAGAGTTACTATAAAATTACTGAATAAAAAAAATAAACAAGTGAGAGTAATAGCAGCAAGTACTGTCACTTCATACTACCTGCTGTGTTTGCTTCTTGGTCTGCTAAACTGGAAGTCTAAACATGATACAGTATTACAGCAGTGTCTAGTCTCAACAGGGACATCGTTGAAGCCAGAAGGTGACAAACAAATCATGGGAATTTACTCCCTTCTAATAAGGAAGGGTTTCATGCCAAATTCAACTTCTAATAAAACTAAAACTTTTAATGAAAACTAAGTTTGTGACTTAAAAACAAAACCCAGTAAATTCCTAATACTTCAGGAAAAGTCTAAGAAGTTTGCCACAACTGCTGCAGAAGAATGAAAGCTCTCCCTATGCTTTTAGTGTATGAAATTAAGCATCTTGTCAACATTAAGTTTTAACTACTAAAAAACTTCACATTCTTGTAAAAAACATGCAGAAACTGGGGGGGGGGGGGGCAGAGGGGGGCAATCCCATAATTTTCCCCTTTCAGAAAAAATGCTGTATGTTTCCACCATACTTGCCAAGTAGTCCAAATTCTTTTGGATGACAGGATGCCAAGCTGTTGGAACAGCACTATACATGTCATTTTCTACTTGACAATTTACTGTTTTCTTTTACTTTTTGGCCACTTCTTCCAACCACAAAACAACTACTTTAAAGAAAATAAACAAATCAAACAGTATCTTACATAAGGTTTAGATGCAACTGGCTCCAATCTTTACAGCAATTTTGTTTCTGAAAGCAATCCTATATTATTTCATACACATTGGCTTAAATGGTAATGTTCATCACAAGAGAACTGCAGGGTTTTACTGATAAAAAAGTACCTTTTTCAAATTCTACTGGAATAGCGTTATTTTTGGAAGTTATTTTTACCCTGTAATCTAATTATTTCTACAGCTTTCTCCTATCAAAAAGCAAACATTGAAGAAATATTTGATACACTGTATTTCACTAAGTTTTCTTAACATGTCTTCTGCATTTCCCTGCAAGAATTTTGGTTCTTGTGACAACAATATTTACTTGGTCTGCGCATTTTGCAAGACTTCTGCACAGTATTACAAATATATCATTGAATTGATGAAGCTGAAAGCGAATAGAAGAGCACATGAATCGCCACTCTAATAAGGCAGCAGGACAACAGGAATGGCATTACAAGACTATTTAGCTTTTTTACTTGCACACTTCTCCATTTAATGACACTTTTTGACAACATGACTTGAGACTAATTCCGCTCAAGTGAACTGTTCATTGTAAGGCAGTTTTATCATCAAAATCTGTGCTATTCAAGAGATTTTTATTTTTGTGCGTATGCCCAGGAATGCAGGAGCATGAACTGTTAGTTTTAAGATACTATTGCTATTCACATAAATACTGCACAGAAAACACATTACATGAATTCCTCCTTTAAGCGTAACTGCATTGATTTTAGAGGGCACAAGCTAGCTGTCAGTTTCCCTCGGTCAGATTTAGTAGCATCTACTGTGACACAAGTCTGTAATTACAGAACCAGAAAACAGTATTCTAAAACTAGTTTTTAAAAAGTCCCTATTTAGAACAGGATTACAAGAGCAAGTGATTAATGCATTAACAGCACAGAGGTGTTAAAGTAAATGGAAGATGTCAGGTAAAAATAAAAAAAACCAACCACAACAAAAAACCCCACACCATAACCCTGACTGAACTATTGTTGGTATTTGCAAGTACCAAAGATTATGAAATAGTATTTATCAGTGTTAAAAAGCATACCTCAGAATGCAATTTATAGCATGAAAGTTTACCTCTGCATTTTTAGTCCTTGGAAGATTAACAGCCCTCCTTAGCTTCTTTACCGATTCCGTTATTGCAGGAGTCTCTACACAATCCAATGTAGAACAGATTTTTCTGACAGTCTTAATTACGTGATCTACTGCTTTATGCTGGTTCTAATAAGGAATGTATGAAAGAACAGATTGATCTGATCACAATTGTGAAACCCAGTAATGCTTTAATTCTTTTTTTAAGAATGAATTGCCAAGCATATTTTATTATGAGATGCATTATCTCAGTTACATTAAACTGCAGTGTAACAATTTGATTAAATAAAACCCTCAGTATTGAGAGCTTCCTTATAGCTCAGTTATCAATTCAAAAAACATAGGAGTAGTACGGATTCTAGAATGGTGTCCCAGGAAACATTAGGAGGCTTCCAACAATTTTTCTATTAAGTTGTAGGCAGACAAGTATTTTCTAGTGAGAGATTAAACTCAAATTCCCTCGTGGCATGAAAAAAAAGGGTTGTTCAGGAAAGGATATTTAGTAAGTTTGAGGAAGGAATGCTAAAGAAGCAGCGTTTCAATTTCAGCCCTCTTAAACATATAGCTTCAAATTACACTTACACTACAGTATAGCTTCCATAATGGAACTTTATCTTTTTTACTTCACCTTAATGTACTTTTTTCAAAAGTTTGTTGCAATTTTTGCCTTGCATATTATTTAATTTAAATGGGTCTTCCAGATGAAGCAATTGCAACCTGTCATCTTGGAGAAGGAAAAGAAGGGAAGGGGGATTGCACACTTAATAGGAATCTTTCTTGAAAGGAATAGATCAGCTTCTTATCAGAGAATGAAAATGCTGGTAGGCTGCTTAAGGCAAAGTTGAGATGCTCTTAATATTCCCTTCCTTCTTCTCTTAAATAGAAGAAAAGCCACTTCATTTAAATCTAAATAATCCTAGGTTTCTTGGTTTTTGTTTTTTTAATATAAGCAGAGTCTTCATCCGATTTTAAAGAACATATGTAGAAAATGAAAATATTTGCTTCAAAATAACTGTTTACTTTTTAAAGGCTTAATGTATAGGTTTCTTTCACAATCACTTATGAGCACTTACAACTAAATAAGAGGGATTAGTGTAATATGCTCTTGGTAAAATGCAAACCGATTCCTAACCCCCACCCCTCCAGACATATTCTCATGACCTTCCTACAAATGGATAGTAAAGAAGCCATTTGAATCAAAAAATTTGGGGATTGGGAGTTACCTGGCAACAATTAACTTCGTCCTGGTAAGAAAATAACCACAGAAGTCAGAAGACACTGTAAATATTTAAGCTATACTTTCAAAGCTAACACTTTGAAGATAACAACTGTTTTGGCACATGAAAAGCAAAGTTTCCACTGCTATTTCCCTCTCAGGCTCTCAGATTAATCTCAGTAAAAAGACAATAGCTAACTTTTAAAGTGTCCAACAATGTGAAATCAAAGGCTATAAACAAGTTATTTATGGATTACTTTACCATGTTTCACTTTGATTAACAAGCTTCAGCTACTTGAATATGTACAGGAATTCACTTCAGGAAGTAAAAAATTTCAAATGCAACAACTGCTGTTATTTGGACCTAATCATCACCACCTACAAGCTACATCTCCCATCCTCAAAAGAACTGTAGAAAGAGTAGAACACAAGTCTGAATTGAAATGTTTTGCATTCCTCACCTCAGCCTGTGAAACCACAGTTAAACAAGCAAGCTGAAGCAGCTGCAAGAGCAAAGCAAAAAAAACACCACCATAACAAGGAGCAGTAACATTATTCTCCTACAAAAATATTGTGTTCAAAACTACCCTTGAGAACATGGTGAATAACCATCAACGGAATTAAACAACATTAAGGGAATATTTAAATAGTGGATATCAGCTTGTTCAGACCCGCATTCCTGGAGCGGCAAACAAACATAGTGGAAATGAAAAGTATTGTAATTAAGTCATTCATTTCAAGACTGGTCTTACAGAAACTGTTTAAGTTAGTTATCTAATGTTTAAGAATTTAAGTCTAAGTTACATTACTATCAGGAATTAAACTAAGCTTCTCCTTTTAGAAATGAGTAAAGCAGGTTAACTTTAGCTAGCTTTTGCATTTGGGAAATTACTCCCAACTACTCCACATGCAAGCTGTTTTAAGCTACCTATCACACACTGAAATCGACAATGGTTTTGACAGTGTATTTTAAATTAATCCAATAGTGCAGAATAAGACATTATTACACTTCGTGTAACACATTAACTTGTATGTTCCAAACATGCTTCAGTTATAACTCCCATTGTACACAACTACTACTGCTCACTCTTGTGTAGATTTTTATCTGTTACCAATATATTATTCATGGCCAACAACAACTGACCTAGTCAGGATTCAGACCTTTCCCCTGCTCCCCTAAATTAACCTCTTCCAGCATTTTTGAGGAAAAGGTTATTTTGCACCCCAGGACTTTGAAGATACATTTCTAGTTGTGACAATTGAGTAACATATAGTTTGCAAGAAAAGCTAGCAAGAAAAGAGGAAAAGCAATCTAAAAATCCATGATTCCAAATTTACATTTGGCAGCTTATTCAGATCTCAGTTTCCCCAGTAACTTTTTTCTTTTTTCCTACTATCTCATTAGTAAACATTCTCATGCTTCTTTTGTTCCAGCAATAATTTACAATGCCCTTACCTCATTTTTAAGAGCTATGTTCACTTGCTTGTGATATACATCAAGAAGTTCTTCAATAGAAGACCTGCAAGAAATTGTAATTATTGAACACAAGTGCAAAAGCGTAACATAACCTTGGTCAGAAATTCAGCAGGGGGCTTGATTACTAAAATAACCACATAACATTACCTTATAATAGGTTCTCTGAAAGGCTTTTCTACTTTGTAGAGGTGCTTGGTTAGATGTATGGGTGTTCTGTCATCATCTTCCTGCAATAAAATTTTAGATATTAAGTCCAGTTCTCACCTTTCTATAATTTGTAATACTGTTTTAGAAGTTTCATTACTAATACCTGTAGAGTAGAAGGGGAAAGATAAGGTGATCTCTTCACAGGGGAAAACAAATAACTAATTAATAGTCTATGAAACATGTACACGTTGGGACAGGAGGAAGAGGGAAGAAACAGCAGTCGAGTGCCTAACTATGCAGATATGAAATATTCCTCCCTTCGTCTTTGATGGTGTGATACATATCTAATTAAACTCAAAAACTGTTCTCAATTTTCATTTAACTCTGAAATTTGCTGCTTCTCTTTCAGGCCTCAAGTTTAGTCCAAATGCTTGCATACTTTTTCCAGCTATAGTACTTGGTCTAGTAAGAGAGATTACCCATAGTTATATTATTTGCCTTGCAAAAATTCAGTATGTATTTCATTTCCTCTAGTATAAGACAATACAATTCCCAACACCAAACAGTCATACTAATTTGTTAATCACACAAAAAGGTCACACCTCAGATCCATCAACTCTGATGCAAACTCCCAACCTCTTGAAGATTTATATTGCTGCTGCAGTTTAGGAGGTACTTACTGTTCGTGCCAGATCTCTGCATATTACACTACGCGTCAAGAGCTGCAGTTTGATTTCCGTATCCCACTTCCGACAGTTCTGAATATATTCATGACTTCCTACGCAGTGCTTACTGTTAAACAAAAGAAAGCTACAGTAACCCCAAAAATATGGCAGTGTATTTCAAAAAACTCACATGGAATATTTAAGGCAATTTGTTGGCTCAAATTAAGGAAATGGTGAATCAACCTCCACACCATACTTCTTGATCTAATTTTTACTTCTGCAGAAGTTTTAGTGTACTATTACAGATACCTATACTTTTGCTAAAGTTCTTAACTGCTGTGGCTAACAATGAAACCAAATATTCTAACCCAGAAAACTAATGGGGATTTGTAAACCATTAGTTGTGAAGAAAAACAAAACAAAAACACAGATTATTTCAGATTATTAGAAATCATGAGTAGATTTTTTTCCTGGTTGCTGGGATTTGAAAAGCAGCTGAAAACTACAACATCCATCTACAGAAATGCTCTAGAAATCTGCATCTGAAAAAACCTGTTTGTGTTCAACACAACAGATGGCAGATTAGAACAGATTTCTAGGAAGCTGTTGAGAACCTACTTTGCTGTATCCCAGAGCAACTCTAAAGACTTCTGATCTTTGTGCAAAGTGTGACTCTTCTAGCTTGTTTAAGATTTCTGCTTTCACACATTTAATTGTTAAAGATATACTTTCCAGTAACTGTGCCATGAAAAAGCATTAAGTTAAATATTAGTGAAAAAGAGTTTGCTTACTTCTGTAAAACTTCTTCTTGGCCACAGACTTTCAGGATATAGCTGCCAATGTCCACTTCATTCAAGTCATCATGCACCCAGCAAAGTGCCTGCATTATTATAAGCTCAACAGGGGAACTCACTGTTTAAAGAAATGATATCTATAAGTTAAAAACAGTTCTATAGCAAGTGATATTAATCATTGTCCACTCACAAATTGTACTTAACGAAATCTATTTTTATACTTGTAGAGAAGACATTTATGCTTCTATAATCTCCTAAATTTCATAGTTTGAGATCTTCACTTTTTTCCTTGTAAAGAAAGACATCTTATAAAACCTGGCTGTAGTTTAAGAAATCAATAAATCCTTTTTAAATTAGGATACAGTCTAGTCACTTGATCAAAAGTACAAAAACAGTCTGCAGTCTGTTTTCCAGGAGTTTTTATATGAGGATAGCTTTTTTTTTAATTATGAATTTGCCTTATTTAGCAAGGACTTCAAACAGGTATGTGATCCCACAGCTGCTTAAAGTTTAAAAAAAAATCATTATCTGAAGAGTTGGAGATGGAATATCTCTATTTGTTCTGCTTTTGAGGAAGTGAGTATCAGCTGTAGCAGAGGCAAATCCTACGGAAAGTCCTTTTTTCTTTTTCCTTTCCATTTGTCTAGGGCAGTTTCCACATTGTACAGATCAGATCCCAGTAAGCATCACCAAGCCTTTGCAAAAAGCAACTCTTAACTACCAGTACTTTCACATCAGGCTCCAAATGCTTTTTTGAAACCAGTCTCTCTCTTCCATCCAGCAACTACAGAGCAAAAGAAATAATCCCAGTCAAACCCAAAATCCATTCCCCTACCACCACAGCTGTCACTGACAAAAAAAATACATAGATATGTTTTAACACCACAAACATTAGGTACAAAATGCTCTCTACCCCTCCCTACCTAGTTTCTGATCTTCTCCTTTAACTCATTTGCAAACAATGTCACTGCCTCAAAATTGTATAAAAAACACTGTATAGAAGAATTTTTCCATCAGTACCTTCAGAGTGTTTCCCCCCCCCCCCCCCTCCAGGGACCTTCCTAATTTTCCCAAATCTTTTTTTTCTTTTAAAGAAATGTTACCACTATGGTGGATACAGAGAGATAATGCCACAACAATTTTTCCACAAGGTAATGCAAGTGCTTCATCTCATTAACAGATGACTAATCATTACAAGCATAGAGGTATTTGAGAGCATATGAAGAATGAATATGTGGAATTCAAATACAAGGAATGATAAGTATGAATTCAGAAACACTATTTAACTCATTATTAGGACTATTTAACTTATTAATCTAGAGTGAAACTGCTGTACTACCTTCAGCAGAGAATATGGTGGTTGATAGAGGAAAAAAATGCAGTAACAGTTTATGGGCTATAGTCACAGGCTGCATGTGCCATATGCCAGTATGCTGCATATGCCAGTCCTGCAAAGCCTAGCGGAGTAATGCAAAGATTTTACCACCTTTTTCCCTACCCTCTGTCTTATTGAAAGACATTAATTTCTTGGGGACACGCAATGATTGCTCAGGTAGATTTGTACTTCCATGTAAAGTCCAATAAACGAATGCAAAATGAATAGGTATACCCAAATAAGCTCTAAAGTTCACCTGTTTCCCTCCTGGGTCCTTTCTACACGTTGAGTTGTCAGAACACTGAAAGGCTGCAGATCCTTCTGAGCAGGACTGAAAGCTGTACTAAAATAGTTCTAGCATTAGGATGCTAAGGTATGCAACAATTTGATCAAGAACAGAAGGAATTAAAGGAAGAGAATAACTTTAAATACACCTATTACTAGTCACGTATGAGCTACGGATACCTATCTTTCACTACCTATGGAAGACAAGTAGATTAACTGTGGTTAGTTTCAGTATCAGAAAAAGGAAGAGAGCAGAAAGTACAAAGACTAAGATATGTGGGGCTAGAATGCAAAACACATTGCAAAGTATTCACAAAACTTTTAGAAATAAAGGGCTGAAGCCGTAACCTTTTAGTTACACTACCAAAGCCTTTTGTAGGAACGGATTAAGCCTGTAATATTAGGAAAGCATAGTCTTAAGGATGAAGAGCAGAAACCCTTCCTAGGCTACACTTACAGTCTACCTCATTTCTTAACAAAAGAGTATTAAATCATAGCAGAATAACTATAAGGCCCAGCAAATTAATATAGAATGAAAACACTTAGGCACTAAGAGCTTGTTTTCCAATGGAGCAGCTAGTTTAAGTGAGTAACAGAGCAACTTCATATCTTTTGAGAACAACCAACTCTAAAGCATCTACTTTGTTACAGATAGAACCAAATGATAAAAACACCACCACAGCACAGATCTACTACCATGTGACACAGTCTGGGAATGGGAACCCTCACAAGGGCTAAGAGACTACAGCAGTATAGAGGCTAAAGAGTTAGTTGCTCCTGAGGTAATTTATTATCAGTTATTTTACCACCAAGAACTGCCAGAAGCTGACAGCATCCAGAGTTACAGCCTTCAATACAAACATACTGTGCAGTCTTGACTACACAGAGGATATGAATTTATGTACAAGAATAAGGCAAACCTAGAAGTTCCACCCCAAACTAACACTCCTGGTTACCCACAAAACTGGGCCAGATGGTTGTGGCACATCACGACAGTATTATTTTAGTGTTTGTGTTCATAAGCACCTATTGAAGTTAAGTAATTGATAATTTCAGTGTTTCTTATTTCCCAAAAGCAATTTGTCTGAATTTTTAGATAGCCTACAAAAGTTTATTTAAACACATTAGAGTGTTGAAATTAAAAAATTAAATTAAAAGTTAGGAATCTCAGTCCTGGCATCATTGTCCCCTCAATTACCATAAAGTAGGTCAAACTCTTGAAAAACTGTTTTAACATTCTCAGCCATGGATAGAATAGTGCTTCTGGTTTGCTTGGCTTTCTTTTTTAAAAAAAATGTTCCACTTCTTCAGCTTCTAAATATTTTCTGATGGAGGCACTGACCCAGAATTAGGTTCTTTCTTCAGTTACCTTTTCTACATTCCCCACAAGTAATCCATGCACCTGAGACCCAGGGATTACAAAAACTGAAAGCCATTGGCCTAGACTGCATGTACAGTCTTAATCCACCATTCCAAGTCTTACAAGTGAACTCCAATTTAAAAAGTAGAAACATACCATCACACGTAAAAGTTACTGGTTGCTGGAATTCTTCGATTTCTATAGAAACCTTGATACTGGCACTCTCCCCACTTATATTTCTTTGCAGCATGACTGGACTCAGCACAAAGCCTGGATTTGTTTGCTGATTAGCAAAAGGAAACTTGGTCCTCAATCTGAAAGTAGAGAAGGATTATGATAAACATTGCAATGGATAAGTCTAAGACTAAAGCAAAATAACATGGTAATAACCACAAGCCAGAACAGTAAAGACGACCTTTCGCTCTTTACCTAGATTGTATGTACAAAACACCATTTAATTTTTCTAGTCTCAACAGAACATTGCCCACAACAATCATACTAGTTAGAGGGGGAAAACCTTGTTTATAATTAGGCAGGTTTTCCATATAGCTTAAAATATTTAATAGGTCAATGCTTACAGGACACATCCAGCTTCTGTAGAAGCTAAGCTCTAAAACAGTTTTAAAAAACCTAATCCATGGCATTTGCTAAAAATGAGTTTTAAAAAGGGTAATTTATTTTATGTACAAAACACCACAAAACTCTTTACATGTTTTAATTTTTGTAAATCTAATCTGAACTCAGATACTATGCAGAAGGTAGTTATTCCAAGCGGTGGAAGTTGAGAAAGAGGCTTAAGTTAAGAGAAAGGCTTTTCTTTAGGACACAAACAGGATAAAACATTCACCTAGTAATGAATAGACAGGACTTTGATAGCTGCCTTTTATTTCCTGCTATTTAACATAGATAAAATAATTTAACCCCAACCTTCTGCCAACACTACAGTAGTATTAGAGGAGATTAAGAACAGAGCTCATCTATAAAAGTAACCTATTTCATCATCTTGATTCCTAACAATAGCATGAATGGAAGGAAAATAAAAGGAATCCCTCCAGCAAGAGTTGTCCAGTCAAAAGTCCATCAGCATTTTAAGTACTGGGTCTTGAAAGAAAGGGCAACAATTAGATTTAACTAGAAACTGGTGCAACAAGCCTATTTTATGTGAGCTTTGTCTTAAAGTTGTTCATCAGTAAGTTTCACAGGTATATGACTTCTCACTGGTTTTATGGAGTTTACTTTTCATTTCATAAACACTACTGTTTTAAAAAGTAGCTGTTATCCTTCAGATTCAAAGATCTGTTTCCCCCATTAGTTCTTGGATTTTGATCTTGAGAGGAAAAAAGGCAAGACTCCTAGTTTGTCTTCTCTAGGAAGAAAGCAAAAAAAAAAATTTCATTAAATTGTGGCAGTAAGCAAAAAAACAGAAGGAATATTATCAGTTATCAACTCCCATCTTCTTTGGTATGGCCTTTAAGAAACTTCACCACCTGATCAAAGCAGGAACCAGTTTGAAGGTTTTTTTTGTTATAGAATTCCAATTGTGGAAGCAATAAAAGTGAGAGCATTTAAGGGTTAGAAAGCCATTGAGTGACAGGATTTAGTGAGTATCAACTAAGAAAAAAAGACTTCAAATTATTTCGAAAGAAATTGTACTAAAAATACATGTATAGAAGAAGGAGATACAGATATACGGAAATACAGAACAATAGTTTGAGGATAAAAAGTATTATAAAAACAAGGAAAAATGTGAGAGGAAAGTCACAGGACCAAAAGAATAAAGAGGATATACGATAATTCAAAAACCTTAGTACTGAACACTTTAACAATTCTGTTGCATTCTTGAAAAAACAAGACAAAACCAGGAAAAACTGGGATAAGAAAAGGGAAAAGTACACATACTGAAGTCAGCCCCATCAAGCAAAAAATGTAGGACTGGCCCTGTCAATCTAGCTGAAAGTGAGTTATTTAGTTTTTTTTTTTTTCTGAAAACTAATTTGTGTTCAGTAATTTCTTACTTTGTAACTGCTTGAGAAAAAGCTGACAGTTCTTGATTCTGCCCTTCAATTTCTTGGAGAAGCACGTTTTCTGTCAGCATGCCAGTGGTCCCATTGTCTTTCTGCAACTCAAAGATAATACAGTATTTAAATAGCTGCAAACATATTCCTATAGCCAGCAAAGCCACGTGTAGATGATAGATTTTTCAGGAGTCTGAGGCTTAGAATTAGTTTTATGTCTACTTCTATAAGTAGAAAAATGTATATCATTACTAAGTTGAAAAGTAAAGATTCACTGGACCAGTGACTCCTTTACAGAAGTTAATTTATTTAACAGCATCATTACCAGTTAAGATTAAGTTGAAAGAGTTAACAGTTCCTGAGCTCTCAGCAGTGACCTGTTGCATTAGAATTTGGCTAGATTTTGCTGAACCAGAGGAGGAAGACAAATGTTTTTTCCTCCACTTCTGCGATTCAGCCTTCAGTGTAGTCCCCAAAAGAACCATTACACATCAGTTCTGCCCATGACTACCTTTTCCTACAAAGCAGGAAAAGATAAATTGTACACTGGAAGGAAGTAGCATTCAGAACACTAAACTCAGAACTAATCTTGTAGTATCAAATTACTGCTGTTTTAATTTCTTATGCTATATGCACCCACCAGCTCCCAAAAATGTAAGCCACAATCTTTGAAGTATCCCATCTAAAAAACAATTGCTAAAGGAGAACTGCAGTTTCAAACAACAAAATCTAACAAACTTTAAAAAAAAAATCACAAAACTCCAGCAGTTTTTAATCCGTATCTGTTTCTGATCCAATTCACAATATAGCCATACAAATGCTAGTGTAAGCAAACACCAGAGAGCAGCTGGAACAACCATTGGGGTTGAGGTGGAACTCAATTGTCTGTAGCCCAATGGCCACCACTAGCCTGAAGCAGTCATGAAACTCCAGCCAGATACTCTCTGGAATAAGTTGGTCTTGAAGAGTTTGCTCATGTCCAACCTAGGGTCACTGCGCACAGAGGATAAAGCCTTCTGACCAGTTACATTTTACATCCAGAGCTTTTACAATACTTAGAAACCTTTAATCCACCCAGAAGTCCAGAAAAAAAGCAGACTGCACTCTAGTTTTTCTGAAAATCATTACAATTTATTCATACTTGAAATAGTGAACAACTACTTAATTAGTATGCGGGTTATTTACTATTAGCTGAGCATCTAATTTCATTAAAGCTTATCAGACAATATTGTCAAATTAGACCATCTCAGAAAAGGGGGCAGAGCTAGGGACTGTCAGGTCTTTTCCTTTTAGAGCTTTTTTGCTCAAATTTAACTTAAGCAGTATAGCATAAACTTAGAAGAGATAATACATGCAACCCGTAATTGCCACCTGAGTTGCATTTAAGCCTAGTTATTTCAGCTAAAATATTGGTTTCATGAACACTGATCAGTTCAAAAAGATAAATCTATATAATTGGTAATTAAGCCATACCATGGGAAGCAATTAGAGAAGGAAGCTGTAAAGCCACAAAACCTGGAACAAGATTCAGGAGCATGTATAATACCTTAAAGTCAAAGTGTCTTCCATTCTAACATCTCAGACAAGTTCTATCACATAAAAATACTTCCAGGCAACTGCACAAGACCTGCTGACAAACCTGTGCAAACGTATCTAGTACATGTATTCTTTAGCAATTACAGAATAACAAAACAAAAAATCATACAAGGAAACAGGAAGTTAATGTACCAAGTGAAAGGTAAACACCTTTGATAAAGACTCAACTCACTGCTGGTCCGCAGTCAACACAATACTCAGTCATTTCAAATCAAGAAGCTGGCTATACAAATGTTAAGTTTTCTGTATTTAAGCACTCTTTTTAAAGAAGTTAGTTAATACTAAAAATAAGTACTCAAAGCACTTTGCAACTCTAACCAGAGTATAAAAGCAACACACAAGGGGATTATTTAAAATAAAGTCACACCAGTGATGCAACGTCACCACTTTATGCCACTGTGACACTTGACTTATTTACGGCAAAATTTGCAGGTTATTCTGCTGTTAAATTCAAAGAAGTTTAGGGAACAAGGCATTTCTACACATGCAAGCTTAGCCAGAGTAAACAATAAATTCTAATCTAATGAGCAAAGAAAAAAGAAAAGGGTTATTTGGTTACCCATAGTTGACCTCAGGGTCACATTTGGCTAAGGAGAGAAACCTAGTGTTAATTCGCATATGTATTACTGGAAATTACCTCCTGGTGGAAAATTAAGAACATTAAATACCTCCTTGCTTTTTTAGTTGAATTTCAGTACTAATTTTTGATCACTTTTTGGAAGATAATTTCAGGAGGACAGGCTTTGATAAACTAAGAAATCTATTTAAAATCCACTGGACTCAGATGATTAGGATTTTGAGCAACAAGTAGGATTTGAATTTCTTAGCTTCCAGATGAGCAAATCTAGGAGGTGCAAAAGCTATCAAACAGGAAATAACTTGTAAGAAAGGACTTCAGGTCAAACCAGATAAATAGTTCATATCAGCACAGCCCACAAAAATAGAAGTGGTCTGCAAACATAATTACTCTTAACAATAAAAAAAACAAACCCCAAACCCAGTAAATTACCAAAAGTCAAGTTAAATTAAATCCCATAAGTATATAAAGCCACAAGACTCTTCATCTCTGTGGAGAGGAAAGGTAGAGAAGACAACAACTAAAATAGGACAGAATGATGATTTTGCCTCTGCTTTCAGAAAGGAGAGTGACAAACACTTAAGTATTTAAAAGGGGAATACTGAATATATAGATACTTCATCAAATATGAAGCAAAACTCAAAGCAATCTAATTATTCGAGGGATTAAATATAATATGATAGAATCAAAATATATGACTAGAAATTTGTACTAATAATTTTGTTTGAAGGGGCAGTTGAGTTATTCAGGGGAAAAAAACTATCCAGACTAGTTAGGATGCAAGACTTCAGAATATACTTTGAAGGAAATACATACCTGGAGGTAGATGGGATAAAATACAAGACAACTGCCAAAAATAGAGGCTGAATAACTCAGCTTCCTACTATACCAGATGGAAAATTATTTAAACTAGAAAATAAAGCACAGGATAGGCAAAAGATAAAGCAAAAGCCACAAGTTATGTTGAAAGTATATCTGTTTGAGAGACTTGTCTTTAGATCTATATTACCTTCAGTAATAATTCAGCACAAGCAGCAGAAACATCCCTGCTGATAATTTAGTCTTGTATCATCAGCTAGCTTTATAATACAGACTAGAATTAGAGTATTATGCCAAAACTAGTGTCCTGGTTTCAGCTGAGACAGAGTTAATTTTCTTCGTAGCGGCTGGTATGGGGCTATGTTTTGGATTTGTGCTGAAGACAGTGTTGATAATACAGAGATGTTTTAGTTGTTGCTGTACTAGTCAAGGACTTTTCAGCTTCCCGTGCTCTGCCAGGTGCAGAAGAAGCTGGGAGGGGACACAGCCAGGATAGCTGATCCAAACTGACCAAAGGGCTATTCCATACCATATGACGTCATGCTCAGTATATAAAGCTGGGGAAGAAGAAGGAAGGGGGGACATTTGGAGTGATGGCGTTTGTCTTCCCAAGTAACCGTTACGCTTGATGGAGCCCTGCTTTCCTGGAGATGGCTGAACACCTGCCTGCCCCTGGGAAGTAGCGAAGGAATTCCTTGCTTTGCTTTGCTTGCGTGCGCGGCTTTTGCTTTCCCTATTAAACTGTTTTTATCTCAACCCTCAAGTTTTCTTAATTTTGCTCTTCTGATTCTCTCCCCCATCCCACCGAGGGGGAGTGAGCGAGCGGCTGCGTGGTGCTTAGCTGCCGGCTGGGGCTAAACCACGACAACTAGTTAACCACAGACTGGAGGAACACAAGCGGAAAGTAAATCTCAAACCTTCAATTGGGCATTCACTGCAGGAGTCTGCTATAAACTAAGAATTTGTTTGAAAACGATAGTGGCTTAAGAAAATCAAATATTTTAATTGACTACAGGATCGATATGTGCTGCTGTGATGCCACTGTGAATAAAGCAAATGCAATAAAAGTGTATCAAGCAGGATGCCCCTACCTGTAATGAGGTTTTATACATGCCAATGTATCAGGCACATGGTACACTGTGCTCTCACATAGAGAACTAAAATTCTCATAAGCCATCTTCATAAAAAAAGTGACAGGAGAGAGAAGCTATCTCACAGAGCTTGCAATGAAAGCTGACAAAGTCACTGTCTCTTATAACATGTCGAGGTAAACATCAAAATGGTTCCTTATCTTAAATACCTATTGTTCAATCCTGTTAAGAACAACATTTGCTAATGGCTAGTTATGAATGTATTTCTGCTGACAATCAGATGACTGATGAGGTCAGTGAGGGCCTGGAACAGCATTTAAAAATCAAAAGTAGCAGGAGGAAAAGACTAACTGAAGGCAGAGCTTGAGCATTTTATGAATCAGTTAAAACGTGATCTGCAAATAGCATGGGACTGGACTTGATGAACAGGAAAGATCCTTTTAAATCCTGCATTCTTGAAAAAACCCTGGAATTTATAAAAACAGATTTCATTCAGCAACAGTCAAATATTACTTTCTACAGACAACACCTCAGAAGCACTAATCCAATATAGCCTAGCTATTCCAGTCAATAGTTACATTACAACCAAACATCACTGGAAAACTGACAAACACATCACTAGATAACATGACAAACTGAAGCAGCAAACTGCTGTAGAGCCCAAATTTACATGCCTCTCCAAACACTAGGAACTAACTGAGCTCATGTATCACAGTTCAACAGTGAGTGGAAAAAAAATAAAGTGAAGTTAGACCCAAGATCTTTACATGTGTAATGTTAAAAATGCGATCCCTTAAAAACAGAGGTAAAGGGGTTTTTTGGGTTTAGGGTTTTTTTTGGTCCTTCTCCACTGGCATTCTATTAAACTTTTGCCAGAATACTGACAACTAGCCCAGAAAAACAGGAAATCCTTCAAGTGAGGGGCCAAAAATTTAACTTCAATGGAAATTTAGACAGCCCTTGAAGTCAAAGTCTAGTAAATATTCCTTTTGCTGAGAAAAAAACTCCCCCAGTTTGGGGGGGTGGGGGGTGGATGGGGATAATTAAGGAGCAATTTGGAAAATACCCTTGACTGGTAACAGTTGTGTTTTATGGCATGTAGCCTATTAAAAAACACCTAGAAAGACAATACATAAGATTCAAACCAGCTGCAATCCAAAGCCTCCAAGGCAAACAAATCTTTTACTCCCCCCACCCCCGGCCAGTTTCTACAAATACGATTTTTCCTGCCATTATCACCCTTGCCAAAGTGTTGACTTTTCCACTGAAGACTGACTCTTTCAGTCTTTGTACTCTCTCTACCAAAAAAATAAAAATACAGAAGTATTCATATTCACTTTCTAGTGAGGCGACTAATATTTTAAAATGTAATGTCTTGTTTTATGATGGAATTATCATGGAAAGAATTTAAAGAGATAGGAAAAGTTAAATAATCTACAGTCACTTACTGGACTTGGAAAAGGGTAGGATGCGCTTATGGGGGTGTAATTAACCAGATGAGATTGCTACAGTATTGATCATCTGCTGTACAGTTTAGTTTTGATACCAACTGCATGTGCTAAATATCCAAAAAGATGAGTGTCATAACTAAAGCCTCTCCTGACATTTTGGTCTTGAAATTTTGATGAAAGTGATCCTGATCCTAGAGCAGAAATCACCCTTTTGCCCTGCCTGATAAAAGTAACATCACACAAAGATGGTTTCCTTCTTCCAGAACAGAAGTACAGGGTTTCTGACCCAGCAGGCATCCCACCTTCCAGAACAGCATAACCAAAAGGTTCAGTTATGATCTCTCTAGCACTTCTATACAGAAAGATTTCTACCATGAAAGAGAATTATAGTGGTCCTGTGAAAGGCTGCAAGTGATACTGGGAGAGCAGAAAAGAGTATTGACTATGCCACCTTTCTATTTACCTTTTATTTGTTTTTTAAAAAAGCGGACAGGTTCATATATAAGGCAAAAAATTACTTTTTCAAAATCTGAGATAAAGGCTGCTCAAATAAAGCTTTCTGTGTCTAACTCACCATCTTTTTATTTTGTGGTATCATGTGAATTGCTTATTAATTTAAATACTTATCAATACGATTTAAATAATTGTTCTAAAGATTATTTCCATTTCTTTTTGTAGTGTGTTGAAAAAGAGAAATTTCCTCAGTAAATGTGAAAGATTACACAAGGCCAGAGTTACTGTGGGATTTAGTTCAGTAGTAATGTTCAATTTTCTGAATATCACCAATACATAGGTATGCCAAGTAACATCACATTATTTGGACACTGCTCAAGCAAAGTAATATTTAACAAACAAATCCAGACCTTAAAGTGTCTTTAAATACTGTGATTAATCTTTACTATTATACTGCAATTTAAAAACACTGATTTACATACCTGTGATGTTTGGCCCTGTAACTTTGCAAGCTGAGTTGTTCGCATGTTTAAGGACTGGCTCCTTGTAACTGTTGCTCCAGATTTCCCATTAACTTTTCTTTCCAGATGACAAGTTACTAACAGCTTTTCTTCTAACAGCACAGCATCCCATGGATCTTCAGCAGTCATACTTGAAGCCGTCTCTTCATCATTCTCTGCCTTATTTAAAGTCTCCACACTATCCACTTTTGGTTTACTTAGGGGATCCAAATCTAACCAATCAAATTTACTAACATCCCTGCAGCTTTCCGAGGCTGGTAGGTTAGAAACTGCAGACTTTATAGCGGTCATTTCTAAGTCCGTGCTTGACTTCCCATTTTTCAGAAATTCTGAGGTGCTTGCAATTTTGTCAAATACTTTTGCCATTTCTGGTGTGAGTACTGGAGGATATATAGGTAAGCTTCCTTGTGGATGGAAAGGTGTATTAGCTGCCAATGGGTATGAAATGTATTGCGACTGTCTTGGAAGACCAAGATAAATAGGTTCTCTAGAGTAATAGGAGGACATATTTGGATGGAATCCATTTTGAAATACACCAGTCTGTTTTGTGTAAGAAGCTGAGGGGTAAATAGGAGGTAAAGTGCATGTCACAGGTGCTGGTATCCCAGGCGTCCACTGTCTTCTCTGACCCGTAGGCCCAAGATAAAATTGCGAAGACGCAGATGGGCTTAAAATAGGACTCACTGGTAACGTAGGTACTTTACTAGATTCAAAACTGTCATCCAGCAGCAGTTTCTCTAGTTCAGCATGAGTAAGCTTCTCTATGTCAATGGTACTAAGTTTGTCTTCCATGCTCTTGGCATCAGACTCTGGAAATACCATGAGATCATGGTCCTGTTTGTTATGAATCTGTGCTTTTTGTCTGGTGCTGCTTAAAGAATGAAAAGTTTGCTTATTACCAGCTACACCTCTTTCTTTCTGCATCTTCGCTAATGCCTCAGCTTCCATCTGCAACGCCTCCTCTTTGTCCACATCTTTTGACCTGGCAGCTGCCAAAGAAGGTGAGGAACGCTGTTTAAATTCATTGCTACTGGATATCTGGGCCATACCGCAAGAGCAGATGTCCATTTAAAGAAGCAACACTTCCTTTGTACTGGTTGTCCACCCTTGGCTTCAGAATAGATTTAGCAGATCTGAAAAGGACATGAAATATTAGAAATGCATAAAAGAAATCATACACGGAGAACTACTAAGTCATACATCACCAGCTGACAAGGTTGCACATGTCCTTCAGAAACCTAGGACATAAAATTTTAAGAGACCAATTTTTGTTTGAGTCAAGCTTAGAAAGAGAAGCCACACAATTAAATTCACAGCCTTTGAATTATGAGACCCCCTTTTATTTTTCTTGCTCTACCTACTGGTAAGTACTAGTAAGTACTTGATTTCTTTTTGCACCACTAAACCTAAGACAGAAGTTACATTCAGAGGTAACTGTTTTCAGATTTGAGCAATTCTGCACACTTAGCCACGTTCAATCTCAGAAGTAGAAACCGTTCTAAAGACTATACAAACATCTAGCATTGATAAAACACATTATCAAGAGGACTTCCAGTTTATTTCAATATATTAAAAAACAGTAGACCTATCAAACTGCTGTACTGTGATTATGATAGTCATAATAATGCTGAAGAAACTCCCTTCCTTTGGAAAATATCATTGTACTTTACCCTCTTAACAAGAGAAATAATGAAGTGCGATTTCTTGGACAAGCAAAATAAGCTATTTAAGTACAGCTGCTCATTAAGTAATCCCTTTAACAGCCCCTTAAAGGAAGGGTCATTCACTACTATGTAAGGGAAGAAACTCTGAAAGGTCACTTTTGCTTAAGGCCACCACCAAAAAAATGACATCTTACATTTCTCCAATTCCAATCTTGTACTCGGTACTATTATACAACTTCCCATATTGACCATGATATCTATGCCTCTTTATCAAAATAATCTTACAAGAGATCACCACAAGAACTATGGGGGTTTTTTTATATTATTTCTACTTTATTTTACAGCTTTTACACACAGACAGGTTAGAGTTGAGTCCAGGAGATAAGATGTCTTCCAGCAACAGCTAGTACGCATATCAAGCGGCAAGATAAAAATCATGAATAATGAGTTTCTGCTAGGAGAGTTACATAAACAGCAATCCTCATTAAAACACGGTTTCACTGAACTAGATGAGTCCTTTAGATGTAAATCATCATGGGTTTAAGTCATGCAACAACCTACAAAAGTTCTCCGCAGCAAATAATGTAGATAACTCAAAAGTCTGTCTTTATGTTCCCTTGCTATTCATGCCCATTAGATCCCCCCCCCGCCTTGAATCAGACCAGAGATATGTGCTTTAAACAAACTGACTGTGCTTCTGTGGACTCTCCACATAGACAGCAAGATTCTTAACTGATTTCTAACAGATTCTTTAAATTCTTTAAGACTCTGGCCAAGCTTTTGTTTTACCTGCTTCATTTCAGTGGCTTATATTGTGAAGGACAGACATCTTTATAAGAGGTTCTATATATTTCAGCCAAGTCTGAAAA
Organism: Mycteria americana; assembly: GCF_035582795.1. Lineage (NCBI taxonomy): Eukaryota > Metazoa > Chordata > Aves > Ciconiiformes > Ciconiidae > Mycteria > Mycteria americana. The sequence goes on from NC_134369.1 coordinate 15,987,862, forward strand.
CAAATTCAGGTGAAACCCTTCACAAAACAAGATTAAACCAGAACTGACGTTACAGGTAGCAAGACAAGATTTAAATGAAAGAGGGTGTCTTCAAAAAGACTGAAACAGTGACAGACTAACAAAGGTATAAAACCCTGAAAACCACACAACTAAAGTCCTGGGGAATAAAGTCTTAAGGAGGAGCTTTGGAGGTTACTAGTATGTATCCATTCCACAAGATAATGATATTCAACACAGATGAAGTCTACAGAAAAAAAGCAGACACCAGATCCTTTTCCATACAGCGTATTAAGCTGCAGAGTTAGACATTCATTAAAGCCACAACTATTGCCATTAGAAAGAAGTCCTGTCCTATCTACTGCCTATCTGCACAGCTGAGTGTTGAACCCAATCGGAGAACTGATTAAAAAAAAAAAAAAAAACAAACCCCAAACTTTTTTGCTGGGTTCCTTTATAGACAGTGCAGGTCCCTGGTCCCATTTACAGCACAGTTGTGGCCTTCAGTGCCATTTAGTTATTTACTATCCTCCTGTTAGCAGGACAGTCATTCTAAACCTTTCCCTAAAGATGTACTAAATATTTTGTAGATTGTCTAAACCTACTAGCCACAGATAACATCCCAACGAGAAGTCTAATATACTGAACACCAACTACTCAGACTGCCTAGATATCCAAGCAGGCTTTAATCTCTTTATTAACTTACAGCTGGTTAAAATTGCTACGTCAATTTTCAGATGCAAGAACACCCTGACTTATGAAGTCCTCTCAATAATTCCCATCTGGCTTTTCCAAGAAGCAGCAGCATGAGGTAAGTGCAGGTTTCACAGTCTTGCTGTTGCCTAAGGATTCTAAGTAGCAGCAGGTTTTTTTCCTGAATTTTATTAAAAAAACTAAAATAGGATCATACTTTCTGACACTATTCAGAACTGTTTGTGCTACAACTTTGAAGAAGATTATCAATGCATTCTGGTGCTGCTTGATAATTACAGCAGCAAGCAATTTTTCTTAAGGAAAAAGATATCAAGATTATATGGTCTTCAAAGTAACTATATATAACAACTCTGGCTCCTTAAAAAAGTAGGAAGCCTTATTTTTCTGCTGAAATTGACAGTTTTGATCTCCATACTTGCCAAGCAGTCTCCTACTCACAAGAAGTCACTGTTCCACAAAGTCACGACTGCAGATAAACATACATTCCTTAGCTCTCAGAAACATGGTGCACAGCTACTGCAGCATGTTCATTTGTAACACCTAGAGAATCCCAATCACTCAATAATTGCTTGTTTATTTTACAATTTCGCATTCAGTGCTGTATTTTTGTCAGTGTGTGATTGCACACTTGCACTGACAAATCCAGCGACTTCTAGTATTCAAGACAGAAGAATATTACTAGTGGTTATGTGAAGAGTTGAATTTTTTTTTTTTTTTTGCAAGACAGTCTCATCAGCATACATACACTTAATTTGATTGCTGTATAAGTCCTGTCCTTGGGAAACTTCTAAAACCAAATCAGTGTATAAATTTGTCAAGTTTTATAAGCAGACTGCAGTTCTCAAACAGTTTGAAGTTCAAAACCGATTTAAAAAAATCTTATAAAATTGCAATAGTTTTAGCAAAACTTTGTCCTGCATGCCAGTTTTAAGCAGCAAATTCACATGATGAAACATAAGAAAAGCTCCCCAGGCATAAGCATGATTAAAATAAAGATAGACCTTCTTTTAAATGCTAACTACACTGCATCAGTTAACATTTTTACATAGGTTTAGCTTCACTTTGAACTTCTGACTTTGTAGCCATCTAAGTTCAAAGGCAGAGAGCGAGCAGAGTTTAAACTTCTCCAACATTTACAAAGATAAGGGCAAATTCCATTTGGACCATCTATCAGCAGGAACTCCTCTCAAACACTCAGAAGAATGTTTCAATTCAAATCCCAGAAACAGGAAAAACAGATACCCAAACCATTACTGACCATACCATAGGAATTCACAAGAAGTTTTTAACACCTGGAAGTCATCAGAAGACCTAGAAGTAATCCTTAAAGCATCAGGATTGTTCTCATCTCAACTGCTGCACACTATTTTAAGTAACAGTTTTCAACTGTCAATCGGTTCACCTTCAAGAGCACAACTGTCTTTCCAAACACTTAAAGAATGGGGTCAAATGCTTTTTTAAAAAAAAAAAAAAAAAGGAAAACTAGAAACAACTGAAGGGATTATAACAGAAATTTGAAAGTGATAAAACAGACTCCTACACCACTTATTTCTCCCCTAAATTTGAAATTAAATGGACACACTTATACGCAGTAACTCACCAATACTGCCTGCTTCATTTAAAAGGTCTAAAAATCTCAACCACCTGATTTATCTACAGCCTTGACGAAAGGTCTCTTGCAAGTGAGACTTAGGTAACTTTAAGCAGTATTTTCTTTAAGTATTCGACCAGATGTGATCAGGCATGAGTCTGAAGACCTCCTTCTCTGGCTCCAGTCTAGCAGAGTTTCCCTAAGAGCAACACTTCCTTAGTGGCAATTTTGAATAAATGTCTTCAGAGTCTAAAGTTAGTTTGCTCAGTCAAGTACCTGTGTAGTGCATGTAATTTTATTTAATTATTGCTCATTATTCATTTCAAAGGAATAAAACATTCTTTAAAAAAAAAAATGCAGCAACAAAGCTTTATTAATATCAAGAACCAAGGAACAGCAGGATTTCTGACCATCTCCTTCAGATCAGAGCCTCTACATGGAACGGAAATTAATTTCAAACCAGATTTTCACTTACAGAGGCTTATATAAAAAACAAAAGTCTATTTACATATGTACAACTCTAGCAAATACATAAAATTAAACCATGAAGAAATTTTTTTCTAATGAGGCATTTATAGGTTTCTGGTGAGAAACTTCAGGAGAATCAATACAGATACTACATCTCTACCAAGACAAAGACCCCCAAAATCTAAATTAGTTTCCTATCTTAATAAGCAAGGGATGACTTTTAGAGATAAATTCTGTTACCTTAAGCAGAGGTAATCTCACCATCTGCTCATGTACATGTTAACATTCTTCTCTACTGAAGATGAGTTGCACAACAATTTCCTTTTCAAAAAAACCCCAAGGCTTTTAACATTCTATTTATAATTTGTTCTAGTGCTAAACAAGCACAGAACATATTATTTGGTAATTCATTCTTAAGAAATACTTTATAGTTATCACAAACCAGTGCACATAAATTCCCTGGAGTCCAAGCACTAAATACAGAAGCAATGATAACAAGTCAGACCATTTCCTGCATTCCTTATAAAGTAATGCCCTGACATACAGTAGCCAGAGCTCCCTCAAAACAAATGTAATTTTCACAATAACTCCGTGGTTATTTTGCCATTAAATAAAAAAAAAAAAAAAAAGGATGAGGCATTTGCCTAACATCGAATGATAGCTAACTTAAGAATTCACAAACCTTGCCTGCATACCAGAGACCGTAGCAGTTTTACGGGATAACAGGGAAAACTTCGCAAGACAGCAGTAATATACTACGGAAAGTACTAATCATCTGGAAAGGAATTCATAGCAAGACATTTGCCACAGCAGGAAAACTCCTTAGCAAGAAAAAACACAAGAACTTTGATGTTCAAAAGCCCTCTCTACCAGATGCATTCAGATTGCTACAAATTGAGAAACAACTGAACAGATACTTTGAGAAGACAAGTCATGAGTAAGTCCGATATTATTTAAAATACTGTTAGGTTTAAGTTAGAAGTTTTTCAATAATGTGTACATAAGTAGTCCTGACAGGCTAGTGTTTCAGGTATACAGCTCTATCTGTCTTTCCACTAAAAGCTTAATAGCTTCTTTAATCCAGTCATCTTAGAAAAACTAGAAAGCACCCCCTTACAGATGAGAGTTAACCAAAAGACTGAATCCATTTCATTTCAGGTCATATCTACAGAATCTTCAAAGACAATTTCACTAGCTTAAATACAGGTGCAATTTTTAACTGGGCACAAACTCTGAACCAGCACTCATTTCTGTTTTGCTCAAATCACTCAGCTTGTAAAAACCTAAGCAGCTGTACCCAGACCAGCAACTGCGTCTCTTAACTTTGATTTTGAAAATTCAGTTACACCTAAAAAAGTACAATTTCATCGCAAAACCTCTGATTGAGAGCTAGGTAAGAATAGGGTGTTTCCAGTACTAGAACAGGAAGCCTCCAGGAATGCTTCAAGGTCTTTCAATATTTGCAACAAATCCCTTGAAAAATCCAGCCTCGGCTGTCTCGGTGATTATAAAACCACTTATGAACTCTTCTACTTAAATCACGTTTCATCCACGACACTGTGCAGAACACTGCTACTAGATATGGCATACTTTGTATACCGTAGAATCCTGATTTTTTTATCAATGTTCTAAGAGAGACAAAGGGTGGAAGCATCCATCATGGTGTTCCAGCCAAATCTTAGTGTAGGCAGCTACAGCTACCTACAGATCACATGTTTTTCATTGCCACAAAGTACTCTTCCCCCTCTTGAATCAGTGGTTTGCACCATTAGCCACTGCAGGCCACTCTACCAGTAGATGTGGATACATGCAGATTTGGTATAGTATGTTTGCAAGTTTCTTGAGCATATTTGTGCTGTTATACTCCTCCCCTCAAATTTTAAACCCAATCACCACTTCATTTAAGTCTGTTGAAGAGATAGGGGTCTTAAAGATAATTAAATCCCATGTAAGTTTCATAAAAACAAGCAACCCAACACTGCCAAGAACACTAGGTATCACAGCCAGAAGAAAACAGTAGCATGAGCTCATATGATTGGACACCACAGATTTATTACCAGGATAATCTTTATAAATGCTTGAATCATGGCAAGAAGTCCTTAAAGCCAATCAGCTGAAGACACAAATAATCAGGAAACTTGACATCGGTTTCATCAGCTGTAGAAATACTCACCAACTCTTGCATCTCCGTATTTCTCCCCACTTTGTTCTCAGCTCTCTAACAGCATACCTGCAATTCTGTTCCTGCCCAGTATTTTCTGGATGCAGATACCAGAAAAAGCAATAATGAAACTGATGGCATCCCAGGCTGTTTCATTCTCATGCACTTGGCCAAGATTTTTTTTTTCCATGCCTTACAGCCAAGCCTATTACCAGCATTGTTTGACAAAGACTAAGAATTTTAGTGCTGTTGCAATGCTTCTCCTTACGGAATAATGCTTTCATATCCACTCCTTCTGTCTCAGAAGTTCACTTTTACTACTGGTTCTCTTGCTTTTCAGCCACCTCTGAAGTTGTGCTTTTCTCCACATCACCGTTATGATTCACACTCTTTTCCACCAATCCCTCTTTTCAAAGGGTACTTGAAAACACTCATGCAATACAAAATATTCCACACAGAATCAACATTAGCTACTGTTTTAGGGTTTGGGGTTTTAATTCTTTAAGTAATGCTATTGTCCCAAATATTTTGATTCTCCAGCTGAACAATTTGTGCAGTAATCCATGACTTGCAAAATAATTTTACTCTGAAATAACACTTTCATGGAACAAGTAAGACTGGAAGGGGCCTTAAGGGGGGTCTCTAGTTCCATTACCTGCTCAAAGCAGGGTCAGCTATGAGAAGGTGACAAGGGCTTTATTCAGGCAGCAATATCACAGACGAAGTTTTAGTTATTCACACAGTGCAGGCCTGATGAGAGTAGAGCGTGACTAATTACCTGGAGCATCTATCTATACTACTACTTCCACTAATCCCAATACCAGTGGTACTAAGCAGAAGGTAGACAACATTTTAAACTATGTATTCAATTCAATCAAAAATATAGAAAGCGTCTAGAGGGTGGGGAGGACAGAAAAAAGAGGAGAGAAACATTTGTGCTATCTGCTTTAATTACCTGAATAGAGATGCCCAAACACCTTCCATATAGTTTTATAACATTCTACAGCACAGAGGACCATGGCAAAACCCCAAATTTTCATAAGTTATATGCCTGAAGTAAGCCCTGCAAATATCCTCCTAATGTCACAAAACATTCAAACCACAGCAAAATGCAGGAAGTTCCTGATGCAATGTACAGTGGCTATTAACACAGGGAGATGAAAACAACCCTCCCCCACAAAGATCCTATTCTATTCCCTGTGCAGCAGTGCACAGTACACACCTTCAACAAAACATCAAAAACATTAGTAGCACAGGGAGAGAAAACCATGTCACCACAGCTCTGTCCCAGATTTAACTCTGTATCACTGTATTAGTATCAACCTACCAGTCTAACTGAACACAATTCTGCTGCAGTAGCCAAATTACTTCTACCACTTGCTTCAGCAGATGAGTTTCCCCTCAGGCAGGAAACCTGCACAGTTTCAGTTATAACTAGCAGATGCTTCTTAGTCACAAACCTAGTATTTAAGAAGAATTGTTGATTATTAATCGACAGAACGAAAGCACTGTTCACATGTACCTTTTTGCTTTATACATTAGAAAACACTAAATGCTTATTAGATGTATTGATTCAATGATTACTTTTTTTTTTGAACACTACACTGGTAGAAAACTGAACAGGATGGCTATACTCAGCCAGACCAAAGGTTCATCTCATCCTTAAGTTGTCTCTAAGGATGGCTCCAGAAATGCAAATGGAAAAAAGCTAAACCAAGGCAAGCATGTAGTGACACTTCCTCAAAATACTCTTCTATTCTCCACTAATTTGCCACCCAAGGACTTCCTGAATCCTGAGGTAACTTCTCTAATACTAAGACCCCTAATGGATTTTTTCCTCCAGGAATTTGTCCAGCTGCATGCTGAACTCACGTAAACTTTCAGCACTCACCTTATAACTCAGCACTGTCAGCACCCTCTGCTTTTCTGCTGTGAATACAATCTAAGTAGAAGACCATATCAGTTACCTATGACCTGTTCTTGATGTGCCTCCTATAACTACTAACATCAACTACAATACTGAAACCTACGAGCTACAAACTCTGTACAGACCAAATTATTTCATCTAGGTCATCATGCAGTAACCAACCTCTAGATCCGAACTAGTGACATGCTCTTAACACAAATACCATGAGGCCCTCATACACTACATACTGCAAGTTTCCAATTACAGTTGGTTTTTTGTAAGTGATGTTTTGTTTATAACTTTAATGCCACACACCTGAAAATTACAAGTTACATGAAATATACAGACATACCTTCTCTCTCTACTTCAATTTCTTCAATGAAAGCACTCTGAAGTGACCACCACTTGGAACAAACTAAACTTACTTTAAGTAAATAATTTCAGGTTGCATTTCTACTAAGGTATAGCTCAAAGTAGTATTTCTCATAACTTTTTGAAATGTAAGCTTTAGGGAAAACATTTTATGCTAAATCTTTTTAATAGATTAAGTGAGGTTTATCATTACTGGCATGCTTTGAAACATTTCCTCCTTCACTTACTTATCCAGTCCAGAAACAACTTCTGCATTCTTCTGCAACAACTGACATCACAGCAACCTTGTCGTGTACAAAGGCACTGGATGAATGCTGTATTAGATGACTGATGTTATTGACCACTGCTGATAAAAACTGAACTCTGGTTCTGGTACACAATTACACATCCACATCTTCTACTTAAAATAGAGGAATATGTTTACAGTTACACTTCCACAAAGCAAACAATTTACATTCGTGCTATACTCTCGTATTTTTAAGTTTGCTGCACTATTCTAAAAGTAAATAAATACCACAGTAATTTCTGCCCTAACTGCGGACACAAAGAGGCAATACTTCTAAAATAAAAAATGGAAGATCATTATCTGAATGTCATTAAGGCTGACCTTAAAACACATACTATATTTTATGAATTCTAGTCACATTAGTGCTATGCTTATACTGTCCTACCTATCAATGTTAATTTATTATAGTTTTTAAAGCTTCCATAAGATAGCCTTAAGATTGTTCAAGAGTCTAAAGACAAACAACATGCAATCCTGCTCTAATCAAATTCAAATCTAGCATTCATTTTTCTAGATAGGCCCATAGTGGTCTGGTTTTGGTCCCACATCAAAGCCTAACACAACAGAAAAACCCCAAAGCATCACCTCAGCATTTTTATTTGTTAAGCAATGTTTTAATTCAAGTTTCTTCAGCTAGATAGCAGGTATAATAGCAGCACTGGTGAAGAAATGTCAGCAGTTTCAAGTTAACTTAGTTTGAAAAGTAAGAAACAGAGGAACACAAATTCAGAAAATATTTTTTTCCTTGACATTCTGAAATGCATCATTTCCCATTTAAGGCATTCAAATTTTTTTGTTGCTACATAGAGAGCTACTCAAAAAAGATAAAAATAACTAAATCATCAATCTATCTTTATATACACCGATTATCTGTATTGATGAACCTTTATGTTTGAGTTCTTAATGAGGACAATAATACTCCAAAAGGAAAGATGAACCTCAAATTTCTAAGTCAGGATTACTAGTACATTGTAATTAAGTAGGACAAATCTATTTTATTAAATCAATCAGAATTTTACATCTTTGAGACCTCTTATGCATTTTTTATAAACAAGCTTCTTTATGTAAAAGACTGTTCAAATACAGCACAAAATTTAAGAAGATAGGACTCTAAATAGTTTATCACTTTTTTGGTTTGGGTTGTTTCCCCCAACAAAAGGCCATTTAACTTCAAGTATTTGTTACTTTACTTCTCCCTGTGCTTTCTCCCACTGCCCTTATCTTTTATGCAACTTTCTTTCACTGTCCATTTATTCTTACTAGTTTTGCTTCAACTTGCTTTCAGTTTAAAAAAGAATAGAACTAACTTGGTGGGCATTATAGTCCCTTCCCCCCACAAATGCAGTAAATGAGCCCAATTTAAGCAACTTCTCTTCCTTCCAGACGCATGAAGTTTTTTCCAGGCCCACTCTCAGTGTTGGGGGAATGAAGAACAACTGCCTTCAATGCTGACAGAACCAACTAAGAAAATACTTTCATCTGTTAGATTTCATCCCCCTGCCCCACTTCTGCTTCCCCTTTGGAGTCTTCATAAATCATCTATCATTACTACTCTTGAGTACAGTTTATATTCTAAGTAGCTATTGCACAACATCTTTTACAAACATCACACATTTTTTCTTGACTTTTCAGTTCCCTTTGGAGAGTTGCATTAAGCATGCAAGGTTGTTATTTAAAACCTCTGCATATCTCCTACCCCAAATCAGCTTAACTGCATTATGCTCTAGGACCACATTTGCAGTAAGTAATACAATGACAAGGAAAAGCATCAGAATCTTTCTCTTCTTCCAAGCTCTTTTTTTTGAGTCCATCTTACTACTATATTCTCTTTCCCCAACAGCATAGCTGTTAGTGGGATGTTACTTGTGCTTACAAAGATGCAGGTATACCTTTTTTTTATTGCATTGATACAGAATAATAAACTCGATCAAGTTGTGAACAGCAAGCCAGTTACACACTTCCATGTATTACTACCAATATCTGAAAAGCACCCGGAGGAAACAGCAGAGCTGTTTAAGGATCAGCTTTGTAAACAGCCAGCTTCTCTGGAACCACGGTAACGCACCAACCCGAGGCTAGAGTTAACCCACCCGAAAAGCCAACAAGATGAATAAGAAGGGAACGTACAGGTGGTGGGTCTCTGCAGCGACAGCCAAGGTCCCCCCCCTACACGGGGCGAGCACTCCAGCTCCCTAAAGCCTTCCTGAGTGCCTCCTGCTCAGCGCCAGGTGACAGCTACCTGCCCTCCCAAAGACTTCACCCTCGGGTACAAAAAGCACCTCCGAAACCCGTAGGTAGGAAGCGCAAGCAGCTCCTCAAGACGCCTCGGAACGACCGCTTCGTGTCAGAAGCAGCACCGCTCCAGCGCTTCAGATAACGCAGTTAGCCGCTGTGAAGTACTTTTTAGCAGGCAGCGACTTCGCCGCCGCCGCCTCCCGGCTCGCAGGAGCCCGGACAGACACGAAGCGGCGGGGAAGACCCGTGCGGGCAGCGCTGGCCCCGGTCCCGCTGCCCACCCGCCACCGCGGCCCGAGACCCGGGCCCCGCCGCTCGCAGGTGCCGCCCAGGCAGCGCGGGGAACACCGGCCGCCCCCCGGGCCCGAAGCCGCGCCGAGGCCGAGCCGGCAGCGGGGAGCGCCCGGCGGCCGAGGGTCGCGGCGCGGCGCCGCGCCCCCTGAGGGAGGAGAGGGCGAAGCGGGGGAAGGGGGGGCGGGGAGCAAGAGGACACCGGCAGGGAGGGACGGGACCGGGGGGAGGGAGCAGAGCCCCAACCTCGTCCCGACATCCAGCGGCGGGGTCCCCGCGCCTACCTCGCAGCGCCGCCGCCCCGCGGCGACGGCCATTTCCCTTCTTCCCTCCCGCCGCCGGGACGCGCGCGCCAGGCTGGAGGCAGCCCCCTCCCGCCGCTTAACCGCCGCCGCCGTGCGCTCACTTCCGGCCCCGGCCCGCAGCGCTGGCGCGGGGGAGGGGGCGGGGCGCGGCCCTGAGGAGATGGGCGGGGGCGGGGCGGGGCGCGGCGCCGGCCGCCTCACTCGGACCCTGCCCCGGGCGGCCGGCCGGCCGCCGCCTCACCTGTGCCCCTCGCCTCCGCCCCCGGGCCGGCGGCGCGGCACGCTGCGGAGGCCCGGCCGGCAGCGGGGGTCCAGCCCCGCCGGGGAAAGGGGCCGTCGGCGGCCGGCGGGGGCCGGGCTGTCGCCGTCGCCGCTGCGGCAGCCGGGCCCCTTCGGCCCCCGCCGCGGGGGCTGGGTGGCTCTGAGGTGACTCTCCGTCATTTCCTCCCCTTATCGGCCGATCTTCCTAAGAATGCTGGGCATGACTGGAAACTTGCACAACGCACCAAAAACGTCCGTCGGGGAGGCTGGAGCCGAGCCGCCGATACAATGGACTTCCTCTGCCGCTGGCCGCGGAGGAAGGGTGCTGCCCGTGCCCGCCGGGAACGGAAAACACATCGGGGGAAGAGCTCGAGAAGCGACGCCGGTGGAACGAGGGTGCTCCGCAGCACATGGGGTTTCGTTGTAGAGAGAAACACTTTCGTCACTTGCCAGTTGACGACTCCAGTGGTTTGGAACAGTATGTTCCACTAAACGGAATTCTGCTTAATTTAACTTCAGAAGCTAGTTCGCTGGCCCCGGCAGATCCCTGTTGTCAGCTCCAGCCTTCCTGACGTACCAACACGTTTCAAAAAGACAATATTTTGGTTTGACCTTCACAATAGCTTCAAAAGAATATAATGCCTTGAGTATGCTCAAAAGTATTGCATGTGGGATTTTATACAAAGCTTAGACAATGGGCCTTTCATAAGATCAAATCAAAAGCTGTAGCGGGCATTTAAAAGTAACAATACGATTTTTAATGTAGATGCAAAAGATTTCCAGAGGGAGTAATATTATATTCCATCCATTCAGGGGATATTACTTAAAATAATGAAAGAATTCAATTTATGCCTATTGGTATTTTATTCAGCCCTTTTAGCACACTGAAGTTCCAAAAAATACAAAGTGCTTAATGAAGCATAGAAGACACATGAAAAAGTGTCAGTTTAGAAGCTACAATAGTAAATGAGTTAATAAAAACAAGTCATAAATACATTGCTGGCAGTGACATTTTTGGTGTGGTTATACATAAACCCCACCATTTTAGCATCTAAGCATTTTCTGTCGGATAAATCTTGACCTAGCAGCATTTTAAGGTCAATGAAAGCCCTTGCAGGTGACTTCAACCAGAGCAAAATGGAGACTTGGAAGGCTGACACAGTGTGTTCCCGTAGAAGCATCACAGGCGTGACGCTTTAATTACACAGATTTAAAAAATTACCAGAGTTCTTTCTACCCTTCTGATCTAAGCCATCAGGAATTTTTCAGGTTGTCAGTTATTAAGAGGAGAAATCGATCCTTTGTAACACCATTCCAGTATTTACAATCAATAAGCCAATTCTGTTCCAATTCTGGAGCACAGAACAGAGCATCAGTAGAAGACATCTGCTTTGCTTTCAAGGTCCAGGCTTCCTTCTGACAGTGATCTGTCCAAATACACCTTCTTTTTGGATTGCATTTTAGGTTTTTTCATCCTGGCAGTCATGTCTCCTGGGCACCTCTTCTGTTGGGCTCCTGTAGTGTTCCTGGCCAGGAGACCGCTGTACATGGAGGAGTTAGTGACCCCCATAACAGTTAGATGGAGGCCTGTGCTGCCCATACAGCCTGGCCTTCAGACCTGTGTTGTGCTGTGCGTATCCCTTGGCCCCAGGACGAACTTTGCGGCTCACTGCAACAGGAGTCTGCAGGCAGCTCCCACTTGGTACCAGTGATTACACCACCTGCACGTCCTTGCCTTTATCTAAAAGTGCAGCAAGGGGTTCCCATGTGAATATCCTTTCTGTTTGGCAGTAGAAATGATGGATAGCATTGCTTTCTTGTAAGAAAATACTATAATGACTGAAATGGGAAACCCTTTTCTACGGATGGGGTCTGCAGAATGTGCTGTGCCCATTCGATGTTGCACATCTGAGGGTTCCCAGCATCTACAGGGGTGTAGGATTATCTATACTATCCTCTCTTTCTTCATAGTGCTGGCTGTAATAAACAGCAGTTTAAATTATACTTTACAGAGTCAGAGTGCCTTTCTTACTGGGATCCTAGTGGACCAGCACCTCCTGGTGCAAAACAGTTCCCACGGTGTTTGTGCTGCTTTCTCCCTCACACACAGGTCACATTAAACTGCTCTAGATTACACCTCCAACTCACTGGCCACATGGTTTACTTGTGGGACAACCATTTTTCTGTGTTTCATCCATCACTAACCAAAGGAGAATTAATCTGCTTAGGCTACCACGTCCAACAATTTCAACAAGATCATGACTGACTAACCTCCATCATGTTACATAGTATATGACCGTATGACCAGTTCAAATATGAATCATAAAAGTCAAGACAGTAAAGATTATTTGGTTCATTCTACAGATTAGTGCAGAATTTTAGACTATCAAACCTGTCCACCAGTCCCATGATAACTGTAAGAACATCCTGTGACGTTCCTTAGAGATTATTTCCTTCCTGTCAGGAAATTTTCCTGCTATTTTGCATGTATTTTAATAACTTAAGCCCATCCTTTCTAGCAATATCTAATTTTTGCAAAACATTCTAGGTTACGAAGGATTGCATAAGACCCAAATTTCACTTCATGTTAAATAGGTACTTTGCTTTTATCACACTAAATTACAAACTGAATATGCTATACTTTCCTTTGCTTTCACCCCTTACACTGAAGAGCAACTCCAACACTGGTACTTCTGCCTCTGCTTTCATAGTTTCTCAGCTACTTTCACATTAAATAAATACCAATTCTCAAGTGTGCTCTAGAAGCAGTACCAGCCAGTTTTAGAAGTGGCATTTATATATCAGATGCCATGTAGCGTTCTCCATAGCTTGGCAGCCAAAATAGTTTTGCTTCAAGAGAGATAACTGCTTGGCACCAGAAGCCCACCTTCTAGGTAAAACGACACTATCCCCTAGATGGTTGAGTCAATGAAGGGAACAATGACATAGCCTGCAGACTTGCTTACGAATGGATAATTACAAGTTACACATTCCCGCATGAAAACATTACGTCAGTTTTAAAGTATTTCTTATACAGGAAGTTATTAATAAGTCCATGTAAATACAATGCACAAGGTGTGTTGTCTCAGCAGTCTCACTACCTTGCTACTACATATGTTGTCTGTGATACCTCAACCAAATGCCATAGTTGCCCTGAGAGTTTTCAGGAGACACTTGGTAAAGCTATGACTTGTTAAAAAAAAAAAAGTGTGTTGCAGATAGACAAGCAGTAAAAATCCATACAATTTTATTGAGTAACATTTTTATTAAAATTGAAATTGTATACTACAGGCAGAATAAACATGAGAGAATTTGGTCAAATGTTTGGAGAAAGTGCATGCTGTGCTTACTACCCCGATACTCAAACTTCACAAAAGAATTCAAACACAACATATGCAAAAATCAAATCAACTTGTGTAACTAACTATACTGACACTGGTATTAACTGGAAATATGACAAACTGCAGCTGGCAGATGCCTTTTAAAACAATATTTAGGATACAAGGAAGCTTAATGTATACCCAGATCAAAAGGATGGCTACATGTAACAAAGCATAACAAATGTGTTTGGTGAAGATAACACACACATGGGAAGTAAAAAAAAAAAAAAACACCTCCAAAAAATCACTTAAAAACCAAAAGCCTAAAATGCATTTATGTAAGCCCTCCAAATTTAACAGATGGAATGCTTTAACTTAACTACTGGAATTGCTACTTGCTTTTAATTAGAAGGAATAAACTTGATGTCTATTGTTGGAGTATCCTTTTTGTGAATGAGAAATTGTTAGTAGAAACACAGGGGTTATTAAAGGACAAATGTCTTTCCTCTGACAATAGGAAGATGGAGCATATCGTACCAAGGACAAAAACCTCTTTGCAGATACCATGACATGTACCAGAAAATGGTACCTATCTTGTGCAGCACGTCTGTTCCATGGAATTTCCCAAATATTTGTTCATCAGGGTGTGGGTTGCAACACAAAGTTCCCATCCCGCTGATACACTCTCTTTGGCACAGACCACGTGTGGGTGTCTCACTGCTTCATGGAGTGGTGTGGGGGAGCGGCACTGCAGGGGCCCACAGCTTGGCAGGGTGGGCAACGCTGCATTTTGCCCAGGTGTGAGCACCCATCCCGGAACAGCCAGCCTCAACATCGCAGTCCCAGCACAATTCAGAGAAACCCCATGCAGTTGTCATGACTGGCGAGCTATGCTCAGTGCTGTAGCTATCCTTGTGAGTGTGGCTTTCAAAGCCTTATGGCTTGTGACTTATATTTATGGAGCAGTTTAGAAACTCATATTTGAAAGAAAAAGGCTTAATTTGAATTAAGTACACTAACTCAGACTATGTAGGAAAGGAAAATTATGCATCTACATTTACAACTCCAATATTAGGCTGCTCTTCAGGATAGCTACAAGGTTTGGTGATGTTTGAATTAAAGGCTCAACAGTTAAATTTATCTTACATTATATTTTCTTAAAGATGTACATATAAAGAAATCATGTTAAAATATACTGAGAAACTATAAGCTTAAACAGAGTAACTACTACCAAAATCTACAAATCCTCAGCTAATCAAGACAGGTAGTCCTAATGTCCTCAAAGTGACTACTATGTATTTAAAGGCAACAAGTTTTAAGTCCTAATTCTGGAACATCTGGTAATTTGTATCAAATTTTCAGCTATGATTTTCTAGTCTCTATGAACTTTTTTTTCCCTCTGAAAACCAGCAGAGGGAGATAGGTTCTTTTTTACTCCTAAAGAAAGCAAAAGATTCTATTACTTCCTCAAAAATAGACCTTCTGAAATTTCAGTATAATTTCCTAGATTAGTCTCACAATGCCTTGGTAATTTTGAACTCTATTATTAATACTCACTCTTCTTGTTCTGAGTGTTTATTCACGCTTAAAAAGCTATTGCTTACATCTGCAGACATTTACTCAACAGTGTGTTGCTATTAATATTTCATTGTGGATTTCTTTCAGGGAGAAAGGGGCTACCAGTGTTAGTAATGAATGAAAGAGAAAAATAGGCCATGGTTATGCTTTTATTGTTTCACTGTTATGCAATAGCCTCCATGTGTTTTCAGCATGTGGAAAGTCTGCATATGGCTCTCAAAATCTATACAGTAATTCCAGCTGACTATATATATGAGTTACATATTTAAGGCTCAAACATAAGAAGAAAATTCTGCTCTGCAATCAAAAAAGACTGACGATAGTTTCAAGTGCAAGTAAAATCTTCTCTTGGGTTAATTTCTTAGGACCCAGGTCCTGTTTCAGTAAATGGGAATTTAGGCACTAGAAGCCAAAATACTACTACAAATCTTGGCACAGAAACTTAGGTATGTCCCACACAATTTAGGCAACATTCTCTACAAAATGGCATGACACAGCATACATTTGAAATTCATAAAAAAATTTTCATATTTACCCCTACTTTTTTTCAAATAAATTATGTCCAGAAGAGCTATTGGAACAGGGAACTGAAGAACAGAAACAATTCAACACATTTCACTACTTGTTTTACTGTAAATACTTCATGATAACTTTTAATCTATTTTTAATATAACTTCCTTTTACAGATGGTTTATATAATCAGAGAAGAAATGATAAGAAATGTTTTTTGGATAGGATGTGTTCTATGTGATATGCACAATTTCTGTCATTTGAAGGCTTTAAATAAAATGAAGCTTCTGAACATTCCTAGAATGGAGGGCGGGTAGAAGAGTTAGAAAATGCATGAGAAACTGTGTCAGTGCTGCAATATACTCAGGAGGTACCATGGGATAGTTGCTAGTCTACAGTATGTTTTGGTAAGGGCTATTTATGTAAGAATGATGCCAGAAAAACCTGAGGGAGAAACTGCGGGCAACAGGATACATACCTGGAAATGGCAATCATTCCTTGAGTAAAGGTAATTGAGGTAATTGGGAAGACTTCTGGTATTTAAAATCCCAATCACAGCAAGTCATGCTTAATCAGACATCCAAAGACGGAGGATGATAAAACTTCATACTGACTACTCACTTGAATTATCCCACATCTAAGAATTAAAATAAAACAAACAAACAAAACAAAACCAGCACTACCAGTAGGAATCCTAGAGCAAGAGACTTCCACAGTGATCTCTTTGGCAGACTGCTAAGAAAGAGGCTACAGGGTCTTCTCCCAGATGCCCAAATTCCTGCAGCTCCAAGGAAGATACAAGCCCTCACCAACAAATCTGGTATTTCCTTTCTGGTATGAGCTAATTGCCTGAAGCGTCTTGTAGTAATCCTATGTTCATCAGTAACACAACTTCACAGTTCTTCTCTAAGCATTGCAAGTCAACAGAAATATTCTACTATTAAAAAAAAAATTGAACAATTCCTTACATCACACATTTATCTGTAGTCACACAGTGTATATTGCCGAGAAGAAATTATCCTATCAAGTACATTCAGTGAAGTAGTTTTCATATCCCTGTCCAAGTCTAATTGTGTCATGGCTCTGGCCCTTAATCCTTCTATTTTGGTATACAATTTTTTGTAGTTTTCATAGGGGAAGTTAAGTGCACAATGTGTTTCTTGAGGACATTTGTAAAATTGGTTTTCAGGTTAAGGTCAATGATTCAGATTCAACAGATTTTATCTAATGGATGTTCTGGAAGCAGCAGAATTAATATAAAATGCCTGAAATCCTTGCCAAGATGCTTTAATTGGTAAATAACCATCTTCTACTTAGGAATGACAGTTATGTAAGGGTAGAGTACTGGCACATTATTCAAAGGGGTTTATTGCTTGCCTTTGCTGTTTACATTCATGAGTAGAAAGACACCCATGCTTGAGGGACAAAACTGGATATTGTTTTAACAAAAATGATCTCCAAGTTTGGTGGAAAACTTTTCAGATAGGACTGCAGTAATCAACCCCCAGCAGAAAGAAGCCAACAGCATTAATACATGTCACAACTCACTTAAACAACTTGACACAGAGCTTGTGTGCGTGGGAGGAAAAGAGTAGTGTGTGTTCATGTATGCACTGCTCACTGAGAAACTTCAAGGAGGACAGCTAATCAGCATACAGCACAGTGCTGGCCTCATTACAAACCCTGTCTTTGTGGATACTCCTCAACTCACCCATCAGAATAATTCTACCAAATATATCGGGAACTCTGTCAGGACCAGGCTTCTGCACCCCAGTGTCAGTGTGCAGAACAGGTAAGGAACATCACTTCTCACGTTCCAAGGTGTCAGAGAAATCACCTGTCAGCAAACCTTCTCAGGATCCACAGTCATCCTTCTGCAATGAAGCATCAGGCCACGGAGAAAATACAGCACTCGCCCTAATTAAAAGAAGCGCTCAAGCAGCATTGAAGCATTTGCAAACCCAGTATTAATGTTAAGAAAATAACTTATTTTCCAAATATAAATGTAATATAAAGTTTTAAATAGTAATTGCCCTTTGCTTGAGAAATATACTCAAGAGTAGCTGAAGAATATGGAAGAGGATACAGATAAGGGAATGGCTCCTCAAAATATTGTCATTGGCTAATTCGGCCTATGATACCACACCTAATTTGCCACAATGCAGCAAGTATTTATGTATGTGTGAAAGTCTAGAGTGGTCTAATAACTCCTTAAAACTTCTTAGTGGAAAAATCTCCAGCTACCTCATTTTAACTAAATCCTAAGCCTTTCAGAAAAAAATTGACTGAATTGCATTATGTGTCACCTGCAAGTATTACTTCCATTAGAGTATTGCATAGTCTATTGGAAGAGCAGAAATTCCTCTCCCAAGTCAGGAATCACATCACAGTAGCATTAAGCATGATATTGGGTTTGTATTTAAATCCATGGATCTTTTAATCTGGTTTCACTGAAAGCATTGCCTAAAAAGAACAAAATTATCTTTGCTTCATTCCACTAAAATCAATGGATGAATCCACCTGCAATGTTTTGGCACCCCCCAAAGGTACCTGGCTGAATCCTTGACCTGTGAGAGACAGTGCATTAAAATACCAAACTAATTAAAAGCTAGGTCTTCCAGCTATTTGTTCGTACTCTGTTAGCATGGTCAACCTGTCCTTCCTAGTCTCACATTATTAAAAACAAGTCCAACTCTAACCTGGTCATTAATTATGAAGTAAAATGCCTATCTCCTATCTGATATTAAAAACATCTGAAATCCACAAGGTTTAAGTCAGAAAAGCCAGAATTTTTCTAAAACCAAGTAGTCTTTATGAGATTTGAAACCTGAAGAAAGATGAACACGCTAGTCTTATAAAATGGCCCTACCATGCAGTGAAGTAGTATAAATGCAGTTCCTGCCTACTACATTTTCCTAAAGCAGCAGAGAATATGCAGTACTGATCATCCCTGATCTCTCTCTGTGGTTAAGAGAGACTTTAATAGCTTGTTCTAAAAACAGACAGAAGTGGACTTTTTTCAACCCTGACAATACAAGAAACATCCCCAGGCTTTTAGAGAATTCCCTGGATATCTTTGAGTTTACTTACAGTGAATTCTTACAGCTTTCACGAAAGGGGGAAGATAAGAATTTGAAACAGATTTTTTTTTTTCTCCCCCTAAAATTACTGCTATCACAAATCCTATAGTTTGGAACAGTCAGGCTAAAAATCCTATTCTCAATTATACCACTTCTATGTGCTTAGTTTTTCTCACATCACAGTTTCATGAGCTTTGCAGTCACCACACAGTTTTCTAAGGAAAAGGACAGATAGCCTGACAGCTGTAGAGGGCTTACACTGAAAGCATTTAAAGAATCCTTCTTTAATCTGATTTTAGTGAAATTAAGCTTTATTCATTTTCTATTTGCACCAAAATTAGCAGTGTTGATCTCATGGATAACTAAAACATTCCCCAGAAGTTTGGAATTGGTTAAGTGCAGTCTAAAAAGCTATTATTATGGTGCATTCAGACAAATAAATACATAAAGAAAGAACAAACCAGAGCAAAAAGCTGAAACTATCTGTTTCCATGACAGGGTGTATCATTATGTAATTTGTTAAGATTCCATCTAACCCTTCAATAAAGGGGATTTGCAACAAACCCTGGCATATATTCAGTCTCCAAAAACCAGGCCACATGGTGGCATGTGGTTAATAGCAGACCTCGGGTATCCAGCTTCCCACAGGCGCTTCCGTAACTATTAGATTGTTTCCAGAAAGTCCCTTTTAACCCTAAATTACTTTAGAAATACTCATAATTTTTAAATCTCCTTTCAGATAATCACACTTCTGAGAATTCACTAACCTTTTGGAGTGTAATCACCAATCACATTTTCCCACTGCTGTATTTCTTTTCACAGAATCACAGAATCGTATAGGTTGGAAAAGACCTTTAAGATCATCGAGTCCAACCGTAAACCTAACACTGCCAAGACCACCACTATACCGTGTCCCTAAGCACCTCATCCAAATGTCTTTGAAATACTTCCAGGGATGGCGACTCAACCACTTCACTGGGCAGCCTGTTCCAATGCTTGATAACCCTTCTGGTGAAGTAAAATTTCCTAATATCCAGTCTAAACCTCCCCTGGCGCAACTTGAGGCCATTTCCTCTTGTCCTATCACTTGTTACCTGGGAGAAGAGACCCACACCCACCTCTCTACAACCTCCTTTCAGGCAGTTGTAGAGAGCCATAAGGTCTCCCCTCAGCCTCCTTTTCTCCAGGCTAAACAACCCCAGTTCCCTCAGCCGCTCCTCATAGGACTTGTTCTCTAGACCCTTCACCAGCTTCGTTGCCCTTCTCTGGACACACTCCAGCAACAAAATGTCCTTCTTGTAGTGAGGGGCCCAAAACTAAACACCGTATTCGAGGTATGGCCTCACCAGTGCCGAGTACAGGGGCACGATCACTTCCCTAGTCCTGCTGGCCACACTATTTCTGATACAAGCCAGGATGCCATTGGCTTTCTTGGCCACCTGGGCACACTGCTGGCTCATATTCAGCTGGCTGTCAACCAACACCCCCAGGTCCTTTTCTGCCCAGCAGCTTTCCAGCCACTCTTCCCCAAGCCTGTAGCGTTGCATGGGGTTGCTGTGCCCCACGTGCAGGACCTTGCACTTGGCCTTGTTGAACCTCATACAATTGACCTCAGCCCATCGATCCAGCCTGTCCAGGTCCCTCTGTAGAGCCTTCCTACCCTCAAGCGGACCAACACTCCCACACAACTTGGTGTCATCTGCAAACTTACTGAGGGTGCACTTGATTCCTTCATCCAGATCACTGATAAAGATATTAAACAGGACTGGCCCCAACACCGAGCCCTGGGGAACACTGCTTGTGACCGGCCACCAACTGGAGTAAACTCCATTCACCACCACTCTTTGGGCCCGGCCATCCAGCCAGTTCTTTACCCAGCGAAGAGTACACCCATCCAAGCCATGAGCAGCCAGTTTCTCCAGGAGAATGCTGTGGGAAACCATGTCAAAGGCTTTACTGAAGCCTAGATAGACAACACCCACAGCCTTTCCCTCATCCACTAGGCGGGTCACCTTGTCGTAGAAGGAGATCAGGTTGGTCAAGCAGGACCTGCCTTTCCTGAACCCATGCTGGCTGGGCTTGATCCCTTGGTTATCATCTACATGCCGTAGAGGATGTATTCTACAATCCTTTTTAAAGGAATGTACTCTACATTCCTTTTTGCCCTTTCTTAAATAAGCATATAGGTTAAGCAACCTCAAATAAGCATGCTAGGTTATTTCACCACCTAGCATTTTAGCAACCTAGCCCAAGTTATTTAGGGTCAAAACAGACTTTTACAACACTGAAGACCCTGCAACTCATTAGAAACCATTAGTTCATCAGTAAAGAACAAATGTTGTGTTATGCTCTCAACTAAGTGCACACATGGAGATTAGAGAGTACTAATAGAGGATGACTAGCACCTTTGCAAATAAAGGACTTAAAAGATAAACACACTGCTTACCTAATGGCAAAAGGCAGACAGATGTGATGATAGAGGTAAAGCTTGTATTGAAAGCTTTTTTTTTTTAAACCCATGCTTAAACTGTATGTCCCTCTGTGATCATTAAGCACTGGGAATGAATGTTTTGGGCTGTTGTTGTAAACAAGGATTTAAAAAAATCTGATGCTGATATTTTTACTGACTTTGAAAACCCTTAAATTATTAAATAACTTGATTGCAGTCTACTACTAACCCTTGGCAGTACAAAAGTCAGAATACTTTGATACAAGACATCAATTCTTGCCCAAAATTTGAGTCCTATGAGGGACCCTATGTCTGCAGTCATTAATGTGAAGGGAGTTTTGACTTATGACCAGATGATAAAGCCTTAAGACTGTGTTTGAGCATCTAAAAAAAGTTTTGTGCAGTCACTTCAGTCAGTAAAGTTCCTTAAAACCTCAGAAAAAAAGTATTAATTTAAAAATCAGATAGGAAGTAATATTTCTTTCCATCTCTGCAGGTACAGCCATCCTACTCAACACAGAGACTCTGATTTCTTGGGTAGGTTGTGGAACGATGACTCTTGAGGAGTCTTTGCTCCACAGTCTTTGCACAAGAAGTTTTGGGGAGAGGGTCAGACGTGCCAGAGAAGGACAGATGAAAAGGATTTGTTGCAAGACAGGCCTTCCAGTCTCCTGGTAATGAGGCAACTAAACCTGCACCATTTCTTAGAGGAAATTATCATCTGCAGCCTGAGGCTCACAGAAAGAGTTTGATAACACTTTTACAACAGATACAGTTTGTTTAGGCAAACCACTTTGTCTTGGCTTCCGTTCACCAGCCTGCAAAATGGACGTTATCTAACTGTGGTTTTGTGAAGCAAGGAACAATTACAGAATGCTTTCAGGTAGACTGATGAAAGCTTCTACTTTGTAGGTTACATTTTTATTGGTGGAGGGTATAGAATATGGCAGGATGTGGGAGTGAGGCCAGAAGAAGTGACAGCATAAGCAAAGAAAGGTCCAGAAGAAGAATTGTTGTTGCCCTGATCTGTTTTATAGGTCAGTCTGTCTCTCAGACATTTCCACTTCCACTACCTTTCACAACTGTAAACACTTGCAGCAATTGCAGCAAGTACCATAAAGAAAGGCAGCATTAGCTACCTTTAATGCAATGTCAACGCCAGAAAAGTAGACAGCATGTAGCTAACCAATTCTAGGAAGCTCTTAGGTGTTGGTTCACAGGGCAGTTTTTCCACTTCTAAGTTGTATCAACAGATTTGGAATCAAAGCTTCTGTTTTTTATTTCCAGTGTGGTAGTTGCTCCACAACATGGAATAACTTATTTGCTTCACGATCTATGAAACTCTCGGCTTAATATTTACCTATTTCACAGAATAAGTATGAACACTATCTTAAAATATTTCATGTTAAAACTGCCTGTAAGAAGAAACAGTCTCTAAGTAATTATGGTGTGATGGCCATTTAGTTGCACAATTGATTTGATGTTGATCTTCCAAAATTATTTTAAAGGTATTACTTTTATATTCATATCAGTATTTAATTCCTGCTTCTGCAAAACATATTCTTAAAAGTGAGTGTTAGTTGCAGGAGTATATAGCAATCTTGATTTTCTTTCTACACAAGGTTTTCTGTACCGTTTGCTTCAAACTGTCCTTCCCCTGCTCCCTGCCCACCCCCACCCCCTCCCCCCACAACATGAGTCATTCCGGTCAACCACATAACTTTTCATGCAAATTAGATACATTTGGTAAAATTACCAGTTAGATACCAAAGCAAATGTCTATATAGAATCCATCTTTTGAAATAAAGCTCAAGCTATGCAACAAAATGTTATACTGATCTGTGAGTTTTCCTACTCCAGGATATGTAATTTCTTTTGAATGAGCTTGCATTATGCTTTATTTCCATTCCTCTGCAGTAGGTAGAAGACTGTATTTCCATTTTCTAGACACAGAGCTTGGCAGAGGCAAGAAAATTACAAAAAATGCTCTTTCAAATATTCTCACCCAGCCTTATTTTTATGAATACTTTTGGAGGTGAGGAAAAATATTTGCAATGCAGTCTTAAACATGTATGAATTGACAAAGAATAAAGATCAATGGCTGATAAAGTACAAAGGGTGACAGAAGCAGAGTGAGACAACTTTTAAGCTACTTTTATGTTTAACTAGAGTTTATGTAGGTCAATACAAAACACGCAAATTCCCCCTGGCACCTCTTTTTTAGAAATATCTTTTAAAAATTTCATCGAAGAAAGGAAAAGTTGGGATGATTTCCCTTTCTGTAATAAAGTCGCCCCTTGCCACAGATTATTTACACATCTTGCTCATAATACTACTACTGAAGAGAAAGTGTTTCATCTCTGAAATAGACAAAATGTTTCCTGATGGCCAGGGTCCAAAACAACACAGGATGGAGCAAAACTTGCAACCATATCCTCCCATTCTTGTAACATTCAAATTTCCTCAGCAAGTTTTTCAGGAACAAGATAATGTTGGGGTCCAACAAGGACACCAACAATACTTTTTGCTAAATACTGTTCCTTTTTGCAGTGTGAGGAAACAAATACACGTCCAGCCTATAACTCATTGTTCCAATGAACACACAGATACAGATTTTGTGTTTTATTTTCAACTTCCAAAACTGTAAATATTGTCAGAACTATTCTACAGATGTCCACAAACATGCATATTTCATTTCAGCATAACCAGATGAAACAGTGGACAAAAGGGTGCTTCGTGCTGCGGAGAGTCTAGAAAGGTTGGGGAAATGGTTTCCAGACCAGAAACGCTCTTGCTACCCTTTCACTGGAAGATTTGGTCTTGAGCACATTCCCCATGGAAGACTAGCAGGGAAAAATGAATAGACTCCAGACAGACAGGGGACTGGGGTGTGAGAGCCACTTCTCCACAAACACCTCTGTGGAGCACAAAAATGAAAGGCCGTAAATTCTGGTTTAAATCCTCCGCTTCCGTATTTCCTGAAAAACACTGACACACATTCACCTGCATGCTTGCTCACGCTTGTGCATGCTCACGCTCACTTGCACGCTCACCAGTATATATGCACACTGATGCATGTTTACATTCACTCACACACCTCCCACATGCCCATTTGCTCATACACACTGACTCCTGCTCCGTCTCACACCCATGCTCATACGTACACACTCACACTCACTTGGTCACACAGCTGCACCCCCTTGCACTCACATGTACTTCCTCCCCATCCTTTGAGATTTTTCTTGCTAGAACAACTAATCATTCATTCTTCAGCTATGCATTTTGTATTTTCAACACCAAGTTCTGCTAATGGCACTGATTATTATTTTGTTTGCAATTAAAGATAAATTCTCACCAGGAACTAAGTACCATAATTTAAAAACCTAAAGGAAGAGGAAAGCCTTTGGTTCGTACAATTCATGACAACACAAGGTAATAGCACTTTTCATCCATGGTGCCCAAAGAGCAGAACTGTACTTTTCACAACAGGCACAGGAAAGTGAAAAGTGTGCTCTCAACTTTAATCTTTCAAAGATACATCAGATCCTACCACTTGCTTCTCCACAAAGCAGTCAAAAAGCTTATACTTTAACTCTGATTTGTAATCCAGCCCAAACAGTGGGATAACTTCACAGAGCAGAAGACAGTTGAGAAACTGCAACATGCAACACCAAGGAAAGACAGGTAGCAATGTTCAGCAGGTACCTTTGAATTGATTTGCCACTTGATTTGATTGCTTTTTTCTTGTGTTATAAGAAATAGTGACCATTTCTATTTACCTCCAGCATGTCACTCATTACATTACAGAAGTAGACCTGCATGTCATATCTATGATACAGGTGTACAATGGATTTATTCAGTAATAAAACAATCCTTTGCATTTTGTGCTATCATTTTCCTAGCAATTCCATTATTCCTAATACTTGCTATTTTGTCCACCACTGAGCATTGCACTGATGTTTTCACAGAACTTTCTTATTACACATCTGCAATCCAAGCAATAAGAGAGCTAGTCCAGAGCTTGCCATTTTGAATGAAAAAAAAAAAAAAAAAAAGACTGCCTTTTCCTCAAGGCAAATCAGTTTACATTACTAACATATCATTTGCTGCTTTATCACCCAGCTACTGAGTATCATGAGATACTCTGCAGATCTAAAGTAAAAGGTCAGCTTTCAATTTTATTACTCTAAGTAATTCCCTGTCATGAGCAAACTTTCTCACATCATTTTCTACCCTCTTTGGGATCATTTATGATAACACTGAAGCACAGAGGCCTGGTACAAATTCCTGGGAAACATGACTGCTGACTTCCCCCTCATTAGTCCACAGTTTATAAAAAAATAATAATAAATAAACCAAGAAACATAAACACCACAAGAATATAACCCCCATGTTGACTCCCTCTTTTTTCCCCTGCAATAACTGAGTGATAATCACATGCATATAATCATGAGAGGACAGAAGTAGATATCATTTTAAAAGACAGGCATTTTTTAAAATTACTACCACAATCTTGTAAATATCTGGTAGGTACTTAGCCTTTGCCTAATGTTCAGATGCTACTCATCTGCTTTATGATGACAGTGGCATTATATAAACTGCAGATTACTTGAAAAAAATACATAAAATATTGATTTACAGGAGAAATCAAATAAAAACTGCATCAGGAATAAAGTGCTACATTTCCCTTTAATGAGACATTTATGATACTTCTTGTTCCGCATGAGATTTTTGTGATATACATACATGTATGCCCTTTACCACAAGCCTTTTTTTCTACTTTTTAAAATATTTCCATTAGTGGAAATGAGAAGCCAAAAAAGTGTTGTAAGTGATACACTTCTTGCTGCAACCACAGTACCCTACCTTTTACTTCTTGTTTTTCTTGTTGTTCGTTATTCTCTCATTTCCAAGCCATCCTCTCTTCAGCTGAGAGCACCAAAGTAGCTTGTACCAACATAGATGTCTTACCTCCTCCTTGAGCAAGATACCGTTCCTCTTCTGTCTTCTCTTTGCGACTTTTCCATGTTGCTTCAAGTCTGAAATTATCTTCATGTCCTGTACCAGTATTCATATTTTTCTACACCTTCGAAACAGTGAAACTTTTTTTTTTTTTTTTAATTTTTGAAACTAGGCTTTCTTCCTCAATTTACTCTGTTCTTTATTATGAGTCTTGCCTCAGTTCTAACTATAAGCATTTTGGAGGCAAGATCATACCTGCTTCTCCAACCACATCTCCTTCTTTGTTTCTAAAGCACCCTGCATCTTTACTACGTTTTGGTAAATGTGCATGTAAATAATCTTCCTCTACAGAACAAAAACTATTTCCCTTTCTAATCAGTGTAGAGCTGAAATTTTCAAGGAAGCCTCCCTTCTCCAATCTCTAACCTAAAGTCCTGAGACACTGGCTTGCTCATTTAGAAAAATATATTTTAAAAAATCTTACAGAAATGTAAACAAATACTCAAAAGGAAGTAGGCATAGACCTAAACATATGCTTAAATATTTTGCTGCACCAAGGCCTAAATATTCCTGTTTCCAAATAAAGTTATTTGCTAATAAATTTCTGTTTAAGAGTTGCTGAATTTAAAAGCTGAACCTGATTAAGCATGTTTACCTTCATAAAATATGTCCAGTTGAAACAGAACCATCTTTGATCAGACTAAGATTTATTATTTTTGTTCTAGGTAGCCATCTTATTAAAATTCAGTAAATAAAATTTTATATTATGAAAACATTTATTTCTCCTCATCCCTTCCAACCCTTTCTAAGTTCACACTGTATTTTATTTTTCCTTTCACTTACAATGTACAGAAAGAGAAAAACTATTTTTTATAATTTTAAAATTAGAAAACCAGTCTGAAAATGAATATATCACTGAAATCTGCAGCAGAAGGCCAGCTAGGTACATGCCCAAGAAAGGACAGTGGGAAGATGAGAGATAATATAGGATAGGTTTAGACTTACAAACTTTCATAGACAAAGAGCTCTCCTATCCTGTGTCTGAGCTGTTCAGTAGCTAACAGAAAAGGGACCTGGAGTTTCTACTACTGCAGTATAAATAGTTGCAGTTACACTGATAACTCATCGTTATTCTATAATTTGGGTTTTGGTCAACATTAGAAGACAATGGATTTTTTTTTCCCCTATCGCTCAAAATTAACGATTGTAATAGAATTCTCCTCAAGAGATGCAATAAATAGGCTCCCGTTACACATCATTGAATAGATGACTAACACCAAAACAGGAATAAGAAGTCTAATAACTAACCAGAACAATCCATCTAGTTTTTCATTCCAATTAATCACATGACATGACCAGAAGCAGATCCACCGAGGGACTGAACTGCAAGCACTCCCAGTCACAAATATGCACACATCCCACCTCATGGCTGTGGTCACGCTGCCAGATGTGCCCCAGATCATGGGGAGGAGGCACTGGCACAGCCCCAGAAGGCTCAGGATCCACCCTACCCAGAGGTTCTCCACCCTTCAGTTAAAGCAGGTTCCAGCCTGAAATGAAGTAGCCACATAGTATTTGGAGAGAGAAAAATCAGTAGCATAACTAACTAGGCTATGGTACTTATCAGCTTGTGATTGAGAGAGGGTGAAAACAATCTTGAAATAGTCAATGACAGAAATCTTATGCACTCCAAGCAGCAGGCCTTACAACAGCACGGGACCTATAAGGAAAAAAAAAAAAAGATATTAGGATCTTCCAGCTGTTGGTTATTTGTTTCTAAAACTACAAAATCTTGGTGCTTGTTTTTTCTACTGAGGGGTGAGATATCTTAAGTTTAGCATAGAATAGCTGCCATGCTGTAAGAGCATGTTGTGGTTTAATTCACAGCAACTTATTAATGAATTCATACTTTTGGCTTACAAAACAACAAGTTAGAAATATTCCCTCCTCCCAGCCTGGAAGAGGTCCTTAAAAGTGACTGCAGTTTTCAGCTCTGAATTGCAATATTAGGATTAGTTCCATCCAAAGTCTTTTGTTCTAAATTTCATTTCCTAGAAAGGCTTGCACTAGCCAAAAGTAATATACAATGCTACTGCAACTGTACAACAGAAAGATGTATCTTGCGTCACTAAATTCATCTCAGTTGTACAAGGAATAACATACCAGTCCCATACATAGCTCCAGAGTAAGACCGTCTATGTATGAGTTAACAGAAGATCTGGCAAACTTTGAGGCAAATATTCTTCCCTGCATAAAAGACAGACTACGTAATAAAAAAATTTGCTAAGATTACAGCATAATTCCTCTACTTCGTTTTTAGTCAGGACACTCATACTAGGGCTCAAATGCAAGGAAGCAATTTTGTTGAGAGAAAACCTAACCCTGTTACAATAGGAGACAATGCCCACAAAATAACTCTGGTACAGAACAGCCTCCTGAAAGCCAGGATATGGCAGTAACTGATAAGCTAGTGGAACCAATAACTACATTTAGATAAAGAGTTTCCGACTGCTTACATATACAAAAAAAATGGGTAGTATTAATCAGGGAGGACATGAGCTGTACTTGTTCAAACTGGGGAAAGATTCCAGGCAGAAGTCTGCCAGAGAAAGAAAATGTATGGGCCATACACTAAGCTAAGCAGAAACTCCTATAACTCCTCTGAAACCAATGTCTCCTCAAGGAGACATGAGCAACTGCAGAGCCTCACCAGTGAATTAACTGCATTCTTGCCTGCTACTTTCATATGAAGTCAACAGCCCTCCCACGCTGGATAAATTAGGCACTTAACTATGACACTCTTAACTTTACAATCCCCATTTTATTTCCATTTCAGGTCTGTGGTTATGTCTATTAAGTCATTGCTGTTGGGAAACGCAGCAAATTACTTTAGCAGCCTCAGCTCTGCGGCCAGCAGATACTTGTATATGTCACAGGAAACCACACGTTGTGCTAGTTAAGCATGAGTTTTTCAATACCAGAATTGCCATGGCCATAGAGGCATGGAGAATAAACTTTGTTCGCATTTCTAGCTGTTTTTTCTTAACTCAAATGAAGCAAGTTATAATATGGCTTCTGTCACTACTGCTTCTTCTGATGGACAAAAAAAAAAAAAAAAAAAAAAAAGTACTTTCACACCAGCCTTGAAGTTATCAGCTTACTTTGTGGTTAAAACACAAACTAATGTTAGTAAGTTAGCCTTTCTACCCACCTTTACTCTGAGGAAATAATGCTTGCTTCTGCCAATAGCAAAAGTAGCATCTGTCACTGTGTTTCCCAGAGCAGAGAGGCAGAAGAGGGAGATTTAGGAGCCAGAGTTTAGGACTAGTGCTTCGGAGACATTTGACTATGTAACTCTTCATTCTGCTGATGGGAGTTTTAATATCAATAACCTTCCACCAAATAAAAATAACAGCAAAAAGTATCAAGGGCTCTCTGATACATAGGAGCCCTCTTCAAATCCTACCCATTTTTACTAACATACTAGAACAGCGTAACAAAACAGCCAAAGACAGTCCTTTCTTCCACTCTGCCATGCTATTTCTAGCATTACGAACAGTGTTTCTCAATTTCAGATTAAGGTAACTGCTTCTGTTGCAATACTGAAATCCTTAGCAGTTTCCAAACCTTGCAGCTTCCTGCATGTTGAAACTGAAGTAACGTTTAAGAATCCAAAAAGCATCTTCTAAACCGTCTAAAACAGCAATGAAACAGCTTTAGAAGCTGTGTGGCTAAACCACGGGGAGATCCGAGCTAAACAGACCCCCAAAAAATGAACACACAAACCCAAAGGAACTAAGTGAAAGAAAAAAAAAAAAAGGTAGCCACCAGAAAAAGGAGAATCAATCTCAATATGCATAACACCATCTTGTAACTTATTAACAGAAGAAAAAACTGCTTTAGAAATTTAGATAGAAATTTAGAAACTTATTTAGAAATAAAGCAGGAAATAATAACAGAACAAACCTTGTCATTACAATAAAGTGAGTATATTTTAATCCTATGGTACACACCAAGATGAATTTTCTTGCATTCAGACATGCCAGCGGTTTTCATGTATTGACCAGTGTTAGTACAGCAGTTGCACTATTGCCTGGGCAACCTGTTGGTTTACAAGCTGTTTGCATAAACTGGCCATGGACATTTTTATCATTGCATATTCTAGATCAGCCATTGAAGACCTTGACATTGTGCTGGACCGGGGAAAACAACATTAGATGTCCCATATTACCATTAGCATCAAGGGCACAGCTCCACACAGCTTTTTGCTCCTTGACGCCAATACTTGTATAAAGAATTTCCATCTCTCCCTCATACCCCCCTTCTTCACTATTGCTAGTAGATGCAGAAAAAATAAAAAGCATTTATTTTAAATACTTATCATCAAATTGATCTATCGTGCAGCCTTGCAAACACCTGTTCAAACATAGAAGACAAAACAGTATGGCAGAGCAGCATGAGGTAGGCTATAACTTAAACTAAGCTGCAACAAGTGAGGACGATCATGTTCCCAGCAGGCTAGCTAAGTCAGTTATAGCCAAACATCACCCAGAGCACTAGAGGTTTTCTTTCCTGTCTCAGCACATAGCATGTAACCGGCTCCTGACAACGCACAGGTGAGGACACTGGGTCATTGCCACACAGGCAGAGCACCATCTCCCCCCACCTACAGCGAGTCACACTTGTAGAGCCTGTGACATGTGAAAAGGTCCGGTCCTAAATGGCTCTCCTTGTGCAACTTGTGTACACGCACAAAAGTGCTCTCATAAGTCTCCTTGTGCTCTCAAAATGCAGAGCCTCAAATTTACAGGTTCTTTTTGCACATATTTGTGGCATGTTTTCAACTGAACTTTAAGTATCATTGTGTTTGTTTCACCTGTTCCCAATCAGAACAGCTATTTAGTTTTTTGCCACAAGTTGTTTGTGATTACTGAAACATACACATGAATTTACACTTAAATTCCAGTGCTTCCAGGTCCCAAAAAAGATAGCCTACAAACTAGTAAAGAATGCTAACTGACTGCAAAAGTCTGCTACTAAAGTGAAAAATAGCATGGAAAAAGGATTTTATAGTACTGAACAGTATTTCCTTGAGAGAGAGGGAAAGCTCTAAGTAGTGTCAGCCCTATTACTTTAATAGCTTTCTATTACCACAGATGTCATGGTAGACAGTTTCCATTCCCATTTTTCTTTCACATGCATAACCCAGAAGCTACAATTTCAACCACCACTTTAGACTCCAATTGTCATTATAATTAAGCATTCAAAACCCCATGACAGTTTTGAGTATCTTGCCTAGACTGCGCAAACCCCTCAATAATTTATTTTTTCCTCTCACTTGTATAAACTATTGCAAGTTTCTTAAAAAAAACCCTTAACTTCTAGATATTTATCTTGTAAATCAGAATAACAGAAATACAATGCACAGTGATAAAGTTTTTCAAGAATTCGTACATGTCAACATGTCTTTGTTTAAACATGAATACAGGCTCACAGTATTGAAACGCGTTAACAGGTTACAAACAGAATCTATGTTTATTCGAGAAATAGTTATTTTTATAGGAACTGTAGCGTATTTGCTATTACAGCTAGTATTTACCTATCCACTAACTTTTCTGAAGACTTTCTGAACACTTTTAGTGATGAATAAATGCCTAGAACGCACAGAAGACATTAGTTCACAAAAACCAGGTACCACACCAGGTACCACACAGCAGAAACTTTCGAGGACCGCCCTGCTCCCCGCAGCAGACGCGCTCCTGCCGCAGACCGAGCGAACAGAAACACCTTTTCCTTCCGCAGGGCAGCAAAGCGCAGCGCAGCCGGGGCGGCGATCAGTCAACACTTACAGCCGGGGGGTGCCTGTGGGGAGGCTGTTTAGAAGAGGGCACTGTACCCCCAGCCCGGGCCTGGCGCGTCTCCTCACAGAAACCACGGGCCGAGGTCCCCCCTCAGGACCACCCGCCGCTAACCGAGGCGTGCGTTACAAAGCGGCCCGGGGCCGGCGGCCGCGTGGGGCTGAAGCAGGGCTCGGGCAGACGGGACAGCGGGTCCCGGGGCTGTAACTCCCCGGACTAACGGCCCCCTCAGGGCTGCCCGGTCCCCTCAGGCTGCCCAGCGCCCCGCCGGCCGCACCACAGCCCGCCCCCCCCCGCGCAGCCCAGGTACGTGCCCGTGTCCCCACCTCCCCCGTGACGCCAGAGGCGCGCGGCCGAGGCCCGCCCCCGCAGCGGCCGCCACGTACCTCCTCGGCGCAGGCGGCCCTGGTGGCGGCCCGGCCTCTCGCGCAATCTCGCCTCGGCGTCCGGCGCTGCCCAATCAGAATCCTCCGCGACGCCCGGGCGGGGGTCAGGCCCGGCCAATCCCCGCGCCTCGAGGGGCGGGACCTGTCCCCATGGCAACGGGAGCGGGGGCCGCCGGAGTGCCGTGGGGCAGTCGCGCCGCGCCGCACCGCGCTGTACTGTACTGTACTGTACTGTGCCGTGCCGTGCCGTGCCGTGCCGTACCGCGCCGTGCCCCGCCGCGGTGCCGAGTCCCGCAGATCCTCAGGAGAGCGCCCGGGGGACGGCCCGCTTCACCCCCGCGCGCAGGAGACACCTCGCCCTTAAGACGCAGGGCTCCTCTCCCGCCGCAGGAGGACCGAAAGGTAGCATCGCCCGTCCCAGGCCGCCTCCGGGGCGGCGGTGCCCCCGTCGGTGACGGAGGGGGCCGGCGGGAGGCGCCTCGCGGGCGCGGAGCGGGGCGGAGGCCTCGCGGCGGGGCAGCTCCTGTCAGGGAGAGCCGTTGGCCACCGCGGGGGGGGGGGGGGGTGCGCTCTCCGTGGCGGGGGTTTAACCGCCCTCCCTCCTGTCAGGTTTGAAAACACGAAGTGACGGTAATGCGGGGGGAAACGGTGCGCGCGGTGGTGCCGGGGGGCGGGCGGGCGAGAGCAGCCCGCCGGGGCGAGGGGCTTTCTGCCGTGTGGGGGGCGGAGGTGGCGGGAGAGAGGAGCAGCTGGAGTTTGGCCGAGAGCGTCGTGCCGGCCGCCAGGAAGGAGGCTGCCCAGGTTTCCCTCCCTCCGACCTTTACGCACGGGTGCCGGCCGCCAGAGCCAATGGCTTTTCAGGAAGTAACACTTCAGCGGCCCCGCTGATCGACGCGTAAGCGGTTCGCTTTAGAGCACCAGGAGGAATGAATGCATACCTGGCAGCAGCAGCAGCAGCAGCAAAACCTTGACTGGCTGGTAATTGCACAACCGCAGGAAAAACTTCGGCTGCTTTGTCCGGGAGACTAGACTGGTTTCGCTGGAAAGGGTATAGCTTTTCAGCATTACGCTTACTATAGTACCACTGGAGAAGCTGGGTAAAATACTCTAGTGTCAGGCAAGCCGGCTGTACTCAGAAAATATTCCAAAAGAGGAAGAGGTTGAAACATGATTGTAGAGAGGTAACTTCTTTTTGTGAAAAGAACATGGCTGTGGTTTTCAAAAGTGTTCATGTTTGGCAACACTTTTTAGTAAGCCTGTAGGAGAAAAAGCCTCTGTTGTTTGAGTTGTAAGTATTTGCTGGGGAGAAATAATGTCCAGCATTTTCAAAATTAGACCATCACAGTAACAACAATGAAGCACCAGTACACCACAGTATCAAGTTCAACGTGGAGGTTTGCCTTGGGTCTTGTTCGTCATCTTGTTTTCTCCCACTCTAAAGGAAAGACCCATAGTTGACTCAGTATTGGTGCAGTTTACCCCAAATTCTGAAGTGACTGTCCCTCTCAACTAAACAGAGCAGCATGGGAAAGATTCCTATTGTAAAGACTGGAGAGGAGATGAAGAGCCACTTCAAAATTGTTTGAAACAAGGTTTTGTTGTAACCTTTTACTGACCTTTGCTTAAGACTCACAGAAGGTTTATGGGAGAAGCCTACATTTCTGTGAGCACTTAAGATCTACTTATATATCTTACTGTCAGTTGCTACATAATGATCTTGTACAGTCACAGTGCAACATCCACCATGGGCTGCAAATTATTAACCTTATTACATACAGTAACTCCTAGCTCTGATTATGTATTTTCCCTTTTACCTGCTACTGTAATCTTTTGGACAGTGGCAGTATTTTATTTTAGAATAAAAAAGATAATTATACATAAAAAAGTAATAACATAAGGCTATCTTTAAAAAAAATGTGTTGTAGTAGAACAATGTGAATCTCACTCACTTCTAACCAAGATAATTAACATAGACAAAAAAAAGGGGGAAACAAAATTATGAATTAATATTGCTCATTGGGTCTGCTTAAAACTTCCATCAGCTATTGGATGCAAAGGCATCTAATGTAGGCATCTGATGTAAATTTGCTTGTGGCTTGATGCTATAATACGGCGTGACAGATCATTATTTGATATGTGAAATTATATTCAGTAAACCCCATCAAGCAAATAAAAACTAAGCAAGAACAACAAAAAGGATTATTTTTTAATAAGACTAAGAAGCTTCCATACCTTGGCTATGTAGTAATGGTAGTATTGCTGAACATAAACTTTTCGTTCATATAAACCGAGTTAAAGATTTTGTGTCAAAAGCTGCTCCCAAGTGATATGTATATAACGTAAAGTGTAATCATGAATGGGGAGAGCAGTAGTTCTCTGAGGTAATAAAAAATGTAAAATATTATTATATTGACTCAAATGTCAGAGGTGTGGAAATATTGACCCATGCTTCTAGCGATATACTGACTAAACAAATGCGCTTTACAAAAGAAAGATAAAATCCTTTACTGTTAAGTTAAAAGCCCATATCAGTGTTGCCTTGATTTGAACTCCTGTGCAACAAAGGTGTTTATCTAGTGAGGTATTGTGCTCTTGTCTATTTGATTGCTCAGTAAGCAGAAGAGATCTCTGTGAAGTTCCTGTTAGATACATAGTAGACACAAGCCTTCTGCTTGTATATGAATATGCTTGTATGTAGCTAAAAACATGGCCAGGTACTTAAGCCACATTGAATGAAATCAGAGGCAAAATTCATGCTAATTTCAACAGTTTTTGCTCTTATGTACTATGCATGATTTCACAATTGGAAGAATGAAAGAAACTGCATTTTATTAGAACCGTTTTAATCATATTCAGTGGTAAATATTATTCTTCATCACAGGTAATTCAGGAATATATAGGCCCTTTTCATGATTACTTTTCTCATGCTTTATATTATTTATAAAACAAGAGTGGGATGTTTATGCATATTTGGATTACTAAACAAGTAGAAATCAATGACAACAAATTATGGAAATAAATCTCATTAGGCAGCTGTCATTAAGTGCCTAAATATTTTTAAATCTGGCTCCGTATCATTAGATCTAAATTTATTTTGTTAGCTATTTTGTATTTTCTTTCCAAAGGGGGAAAAAAGTACCTTGAAGTCCTGGGGCATTCAAGGTTTACTTTAGCATCATAATTTGTTGTTGACTAGGGCACAATGCATATTAGTACAATAATTGAAATACTTTTTTTATTTGAGATTGGGGTTTTAGCAAACACTTTGGTTGTCTGTAGTAACGTATTTGAAGTGAGGTTGTTTTTTACGCCAGCAGTGGCAAAATTGCTGTTTGGATTTATACAAAACTCATTTGTGAGATTCCAGGTTTGCTTTTGTATTTTGCTCTGTATGGGAACTGAACTTATCGTACAGGAAGCTATATTCGTACTGGTAAATTGAAAAAAAAAATTTGCTTTTGAAGTCATAAGAGTTTTATCAAGTATGCATTGAATTCAGTACAAGTTCTTGCTTAAGTATTGGTTTCATAGATCTTTTTTTTTGAGCCAACTTTATTGAAAAGAATTGATAAAATCTTGCAAGTTCCTTTGAAAAACAAGACTAATATTTCAGCATTCTTCAGTTAGTAAGATAGCTTTGTAGATATTGATATTTATTTTTCTGAAACAATGATAGGGAAGTTCTTGGAGGCAGGTAGTTTATAAATATGTATGTGTATTTGTGTGTGTGCACACAGATTTTTAAATAATGAACCATTAACCTCGCAACAAGAAGAAAAAATAGTTGTCTTCAAACTTTACTTACGACAGAGCTAAGCACATGTAGTAGCAGGCCGTATGTTTTGCTTTGATGCCATCTTTATTTCTGGACATACAGTTGTGTTGTAAATAGTACTTGCTTCTTTCCCAGTTGAGCATTAATAGTTTGTGTTACTATATAGTATCCCCCAGCATTTGGGTGACTCATTTAATAAAACAGCTGAAGTGTATTTTTTTAAAAAAAGGTTCTTTCAGCAAATGTTATACTACACACAGTTGAGGCATGCTGTCTTTTCTGAGAAGCTGAGAAAAGAAGCTGTTTTATCAGCCAACTTTTAACTGTAAGGAGAACGAAGCAGATCAAGTGCAGTGAGAAAAATGTAACAAATACAAGTCAAAAGAAAAGAATTTAAGCAAAGTAAACAGGATGAGAAGAAAGGATTTTGCTGCCTTTATGTACTTAAATAATGCTGTTTTATTTAAAACTGTATTTATGTACAGTATTAAAATGCTTCCTGAAAAAATAAGGAATGTCTCCTAGTGCAGAGAGCTGAGTGGGATGTACTCTAACAAAAGTTTAGAACAGCATGTCCAGGTTGAAACCTGTTGGATATTGGCTAGAAAAAAAGAAGCAACATCTGAATCATGGGGTTAGTGGACAACTTTGACAGAAGAGAAAAAATGCTTGAAGGATAATGAAAGGAAAACTGTTGCTCCTTGTGTGGGTGGGCAATTTACGGAAAGAGGAGAGAGGGAGAAATGATGCTTGTATATTAACTTTTAAAAGGATGAATTCTCATTTGGGAAGAAAAGTATGCAGGTGTTTTTGTATTTTAAAAGATAACTTGTAAAGGGAAAACTATTGCAGATTGTAGCCATTTCCCTTTTGTGGCCATTTCCCAACATTTCCCATGTTGTTTTCTGCTCATGTCTTCAATGAGAAATCTATACCTAGAGGACTAGTGACCTACTGAAAAGACATCTTCACCACAACCAGAGGTTTATGTTAGCATCTTGAGCTGAAATAGGTTTTTGCACTTGCTTCTCAAAATTGTTGCCCCATTTTAGCCATGCTAATACCAGATTAACTCATTGGACTAACATTGTGAAGAAGATGCATTAACTATGGATTCATTGACTTCCATCATTGGTTAAGGTATGATATCTTACAGCGTCTGTGCAGCAAGTCCTCCTGAAAGAACAGGGAGGAACTAACACTGGTATTTCAGGTGTTTCCAAGCAGAAAATATGGCAGAAGAATAATCTATTTCTGCCTAATTTCAAGCATTTAATGTATTTTTAAAAGATTTTATCAGCTAATCAATTTATATCTTTGCCAATAATTTTTAAAGAACTGAAAAAACCCATGGAATTAAACATTCTCTATTTAAACTGTGATATATGGACAAGTATATCACTGTTTCAAAGAGGTGAAAACAGATTCCGGATGCTAGATGGCTAGCTCAAACTGCTGAAGGAGTACTTTACATAGTTCAGATATATTTTTAATATTCTCATTCTAGTACCGAGGTTAGAATATTCTTAGAAAGATGAAGATCAGTAGATCTATTTTATCTCTTTCCTGTATCTTTTTTTTTTTAAATTCAGCACTGCATATGAAGATTGTTCACTTCTCCAATGTATAGCATTAAAATAGGAAGTAACAGTATAGTCATAACTATAGAGAATATTGCTATCATCCTGCATGTCTGCACTCTGTCTCACACAGGTTTAATTATTTCCATATCAGATACAGCAGATGTACGTGAAATTTTATGAACAGGTAGGCTTATTTGTGTATTCTGTAAGTCTGGATTTATGTTTACATTGCCCGTCATGGTACACATGGGTTTGGCAAGTGCAAACATGAAATATTACATTTACAGTGTTGTGCTATCTTGCTTCATAATCATCCGCTGAGCTTCTACATGAGCAGACACTACACACTATACACTGATATCAGTATATGTTTTTGCCTATCTCAGTTTTAGAAAAATTGACGTTGGGTGTTAGTTCTTCAAAAATATTTGTGCTTTGCTAGGAAGGTGGTGGAGACATCAGTACCAGAATTATGCTGTTTGCTGGGCAATAGGTGTTAAGTTAATGAAAAGTAAATTTTCAGGTTTATATTATAAACACCTGGCAGTTGTGTAAAATAGGTGTACTAATGCGATGTTTACCTGCTTGTGTTAATGTTGCTAGAACAAACTTTAGAAGCTACATTTTGTACTTATCTTTCAAAGCCCATAGCTCTTCATAATTCGAATGTCCGATCCTGTTCCATTGAAGTTGATAGGAATTTGTGATTAACTTTAGTGGGATCAAGATCAAGGTTGCTGGCAGACAGCCTACTTCTTTTCTTTTCCAGTTTTATTTTTCTGTTCATGCATTGTTCATTTCTGTTCATGCACATTTGGTGGCTCTGTTTTGTGCTGTCTCATTCTTTTAGCTCTCGCTCTGTTTTTTTAAAATACTTGAGAGGTTTTTATTTTTCATTTTCCCTGAAAGCTTAGGATATTGGCTTTGTTTGTAAACTACAGTATTCATCAGTTCTAGGGCACTACTTTTATGATTAGTTCTCTTTATGTATTACAAGTAGAAATGTTTGTTTATCCCTCTAGGAAATATGAGATTTATTTCTGATACAAGCAGATTAGAGTTGTGCTACCCTTTAATCTAGGTGGGCTACATGTCTTTGAGTAAAATCACTTAGTTTCCAGATGACAATTGTAACATTAGCTCTGTCCATCTATCTTTAAGAAAGTAACCAGTCAGCTGGGCAGATTCATGACAATTTATATTTCTATTAAACTATATAGCAGTAGGAAGAATAGTAATAATAATAGGCTCAAGCAACACATCCATGGCAGGGCACAAGGATGTATGCTGTGCGTTATGTACTACTGATGACAGTGATAAACTGACGTTGCTCATCTTCTGCAGCACTGTGATTGTCTGTTGATGTGGTGGCTCCTAGTCCTTACGGAAGAAACCACATCCCTGAGTCAGACGCATAGATTCACCTTGAAGTGCCTGGGAAGGAATGGGCATCCAGGAACGGGTTTCTCAAAAGCTGGGGACTGTTAAAGGTACCTGGTAACAGGCTGAGAATAGGATGGACTCTTAATAGTAAAGTGTTTAGTGGAACAAAAACTGGAACCCCAGTTTTCCTCTCATCCTACGTCTTGTCACTCTTCCCTCTAGTTGCTGAATTTGAGAATCATGCTGAGTTTTTTCTTGCAGCTGTTTAATACTAGAATTTGCAGTGGGCCTGGTTTCTGTCTTCTAATACGTGTCAGAGTAGAATGTGCTCGGTGACTCAGTTGTGACTGTCACACTCTAAAGGTTAATGCATGTCTTAGTCACCTGCTTTTATTGAGGGAATTTTGGTGAGTATAGTCTTGGACTAATAGATACTTAAATACAGTAACTCCACCTTCACTAGGTAATTACTTTTTATTCTAATAAATTTATTTCCAATTTACTTGTTATAGCACAGATTGTGTAAACAGTTCAGTTCCTCAAAATACTACTGGAAGTCCTGTGTTAAGCATAGTAGTCTACAAAGTCAGCTGCAATGATAGAGACATTTTTTGCTTATTCATTTTGGTCTTTTCTGCTTTTAATTCTTCCTGGTACTTGTGGATTTTTTGGCCTGTTTTATCAAAAGAGCTATGATAAAAACACTGTATGCACAACCTGAAACAAAACTGCCTCATGGGCAGTAGATAGCCTTCTTTTCAGAGCAGCTTATTACATCAAATAGATGTGAAGAACACACTGTGATATCATCCAGTCCTTCCCATTATGTATGACAGCGTGTAATTACAAAGGTTGGTATTTCCAAGGGAACCCAAATTGCCCATGAGCACAAATCCCAAAGTCAGCAGACCCAATGGCACCTAGATAAGCTTTGCTGACTACTGCAGGGGTAGTTAAGATATGGCTCCAGTTGCCATCTCATTGGAGATTAGCGCTCCCTCATATGAGGTTTGGCAGACCAGCATGTTTGCTTATACCTCAGTTGTTTCAGTTCAGCATGGACATTTTATGTACCAGTTTTCCTGAGTAGCAAGGGAAGAAGTCCTACAAATTTAATAGTGTGCCCCCCTTCAGCCTGAACGGACAATCCCTATCTCCACAATTATTCATGTTACTAGAAGTTGTAGGTCAGGAGCATTAAAAAGATTATTTATGTCTTTAAAATGGATCAAAGACCAAGTGTCATTGTTGAAAGTGTTGGCTTTGGTACTTGCCATAGGCAAAGAATGAATCAATGCCATAAGTATGGCTAGCACTTGAGTTTCTGGCTTCTCTGCCGTGGTTCAGCTCACTGCATGACCTGTTGGTCTTACATGAAATGAGCATGCTCAAATAATAGCCACATATGATTTTCAAAAACACTGTTTACACACCTTACATAACTAGAGTGGCTTATGATAATATTAAATTACTTTTATTTCTATAACTTTGTATATACGAAAATATTTTGGTTGGGAAAATACTTACCTATCTATCAGGGGTCCAAATTTTTAGCCTTATCAGAAGCTACAGTTTCTTTAAGTGAATACTTCAAACATACATAACCTTTTAAAAAAATAACATTTCTAAAAATACTGAGAGTATAGTTATTATACTAATATACTTTATAAATCTTTTGGTTTTTATTAGTTTTGTTTCATATCCATTGCATACTTATGGGCTTTCACTTACAAGTTTACTAGACTGCTCCATTCATACTCTGCTAGAATTTCAGCAAGGTGGATTTTTGTTTTACCTGTAAATTTTTTTTGACTGTGATGCTCTGTGTTTAGAGAAGTTATTGCCCAGGCTGTTTGTCCAAAATCTTTTAAAGTAGGTTTTGAGGTTCAGTTCTCCCCTATTCATTTTTAAAATACACTTAGTTGACAGATACTGAATTAAGTGTTTGCCTTACTTTTACTTTCTTTGCTGTTTCTTTCATCTGAAAAGGAAGGTACAATGGCTTCCTCACAACTGTATCTCAATCTGCTTTGTAAGTGAACCACCACCTTTCAAATATTTTCAGTCCTAC
Organism: Mycteria americana; assembly: GCF_035582795.1. Lineage (NCBI taxonomy): Eukaryota > Metazoa > Chordata > Aves > Ciconiiformes > Ciconiidae > Mycteria > Mycteria americana. The sequence goes on from NC_134369.1 coordinate 16,029,404, forward strand.
CTATAGAATTTGTAAACCTTTCTTGTCAAGAAACAATGCTCTGATAAAATCTGTAAGCATAGCCTAGGCTTCCCAAGGTTCTTCTATTTCAAATGGGATATTAAAGGACTGGAAAAGATTCAGGGAAGACTAACAAGCATGATCAAAGGTCTGGAAAAGCTTCTGGGAAAGGAATCAGTAGGTAAGGTAGCACTGTTTAGGCTAGGAGGGCAAGGACTGGTGTATGATCACTGTTGAAGAGCTATAATATAGAATAAATTGTTTACATCTCTTCCAATACAAGAACTTAGGGGGTCATTGAATGAGGTAAATGAATGACAGGTTCAGAGCAGAGATGGTTCACACAACATGCGTTATCTGTGGAACTACTTGCCATAGGGTGTTATAGATTATATAAACTTTTTATGGTTCAAAAATCAGTTGAATAAAGTACTGAAATGAAAATCCATTGAAGTAAAGAAAAGGTACAACCTGAATGTAAGAAAGGCCAAAAATCTCCGGTTGAGGCAGTCTAGAAGTGACAGTGAGTATCACTCTGTTCTCATGTCCTTCCCTAAGCACCCGTCAACTGCAGACAGGATCCAGGGCTAGAGGGCCCTTTGCTATTATGGAGCAGAGGTGGTGTTGTGCTCCTGAGGAAGCATACTGAATTATAAATATGATGAGGGTTGGCCATGTTATAGGCAGTCTGTTACAGAAACACTATTTTCTATTTCTGTCCAACCTGCTGCATAGGTTAAGCTGTTTCCACTTTCCATTTGTTGTATTCAAGCCTACATGGTGATCTAGCTGTGTTTGTATGTCGACAGGTATATCAAAATGCCTTGGTAAGGATAAAATAACAGGCAACAGTGTTCAGAGGATGACTCTAACACCAGACATGGCAATCTACTTTTGGAAAAAAGAGGACAAAATTAGGTGATCTTGTCCATGCAAGACAGAAAAAATTAAATGACAGTAGGGTGATGGTTGTCTGCCAGCTAAAAGAACTGGTGGCCTGCATCACGTATAGACTTATTAATGTTATCCATGCCACTGATACATAAAATGAGCTGTGCCACTAACGCATACAAACTCAACTGATAGCTCTAGTTCAGGACTTCCCAGCTGCATTGTTGACCTGCCCTAGTAACCTAGCCTGGCCTGAAGATCCAGTATGAAGACAGGAAGGGAAACTTCTGGGCAAGTCCATTAACTTGGTGATTTGGTTTGTAGAAGTCATCCAGTTAGTACTTAAAAATATTCAGTCTTGGCATCTACATCAAGATTAGGAGACTTGAAAACCTAGTTATTTGTTAGTTATTATCATTTCCTGTCATTAAATCCTGTTGAAATTACAAACCTAGGCATAGGATTTATACAACAATATTCTGTAATTAAAAACATCTGAAGTATTGGAGCTTTGGCATTTTTACAAGTGATAGTGAATGACTAACTCCTTCATTCATCAGCTCTATACAGTCACTGCAAGCCAACAGCTTGTGTAGAAGTGTAGAAATTAACTTACTAGTTCTAGCAAATCAATCTGAGTTTGGGGTTTTGTTTGTTTGTGTGTTTGTTTTAAAGGAATGACCTAGGCAAAGCTAATCAGACTGGCTGTTGTGGATCTGACAGTAGTGCTGACATTGAATCTAATATGCTCAATATGGCAGCAACAATAGCTCCTGCTATCCCATCTGGTAATGATCAGATGTTAGTCATTTTTTAAATGAAAGTAACAGGTATTTGCTATAACTGAGCAGAATCCATTTAGGCTCTTTTTGCTGAAGATGTGATTAAGAAAAAACAGAGAATTCTTGTCATTCTTGAGCCTTTGACATATAAAACAAAAGATGGATAGGTGGATATATTTTTATCTCTAGCTATTCCCTCATCCCCTACAAGAGAAAGAACATCTCTGCACATCTTGTATGCATTGCGCATTTTTTTTTTCTTAGTAAGAGTGCTTTCTTTTATGTAATACTTATATGAATAAAAGGTGTCAACAATGCTTAATATTAAGTACGTACCGTTTTCTAATTTATTGCCTTAGTAAAGGGGAAGCTTAATCCAAGCAAGTGTAATGCTTCACTGTCGAGTCCCAGAGCATGCAGTCAGGAAAACTGGCAGTGACACCATAATTACAGTTTGTCCCACCCCACCCCCCAAAAAAAGATATTTGCTGCTGGTGGACCTAAGTACTTTTTATAGAATTACTTGCATGACTAGTTAAAGCACATGTACAGAAATTCTCCTTGTAGCAGGTATACTTTTGATTTGTTTGACTGCAGATTTCTTGAATATTATGTCTTTTTCTTTGACATACCTAAGCTAATTTTAGACAGTATTTGACTGGCAACTTTCACTTCCCAGGAGATTATTTATATTACTAACGTTAACACTGGAGTTTGCTCAAGCTTTTTATAGAATATCTAGAGACTGTGGACTGTCGTAGTCTGAGTTGGCTGAATTGTCTCAAGAGCCTGACTTTGCTGTCAGATGCTGGATTACCATCATTACTTTTTTAGCTGGCTTTCCTGTACTCACACTGTTTAAGTATTCAGTCTTATCAGTTTCTGAATGAATTGAGCTATTTTCAACCAAATTTGATAGAGGGGGAGAAGGCAGAACTTGGTGCTCATCAAACTACATGTGAGTTAGCCCCATATAAGACACCAAAGAAAGCCTAGGGGAGACCGGCTTAATAAAGCCCCAGCCTCAGCAACGATTTCAGGTAGTGTGAACACTTTTTTCAGGAATCTCTGTCAACTTGAAATACAGATTTAACATGGATTGCAAAATATTTTTCCTGCAAATAAATTTTGGAGGGGATCTTTGCCTAATACAAATTAGGCAAACTACTCCATTGCTGAAACATAAAAACTACTGGTATTACTAGACTAAGATCTGATTCAGTGTCCATTATTATCTTTAGGAGTTTACCAATAACTTCATCAAAGACATGATCAGAGTAGGAACATCAGTATTAGTTATGCAAGACTTGGCCATCCTAAACAGGTGTATGAACATTGGGTGTTCCCACCTGTTCTGCAGAGCCATTGATAATACCTCAACATGTTCAAAACCTCTCACTGTTTACAGTACAACTTAGGTTTGCCACACAACTGTAAGATAATCTGAGGAAATCTGCTTGTGTAATAATGGCCTTTAAAAATTAAAGCTGTATTTAATTCTTTGAGTTTAGTGTTCCTTGAGAGCAGTAGAACATGTGGGAAGTGGGTTATTACAGGTATCTATGTAGGAACGTTGAAAAATTCTAATCAGTACAGTATGATAACATCATTTATGTTAATTTTTGTGACTTGGTCTCATTTCAGATGAAGTGGCTATCTGTCCTGCCCCAACAGTGTATTTTGCTGATGACATGTCTCCTAATGGCCTTGGAAGCTGTACCTATAGACATAGATAAGACAAAAGTCAAAGGAGGAGGCCACATAGAAGGAGAAAAGGTAGAAAATCCAGTAAGTGTAATGAAATTTATATAATTAAGTATTTTTTCCTAGTTGTTAATAATCTGGCTATAAAAAACCTCCCTTCCTGAAATTTAGATGTTCTTTACTGGAGTTACTTGCAGGAAGGAAACTAATATTAGCTAGTATTGTCATACAGTCTACCATCTACTATGGTGAGGTTCCGTTTAATTTGTTCTGTTTTATTTTTTTTTCTGCTGCTAAAGGTGAGGTGGCACATGGAAGGAATTCCCCAGCTTACAATAGGAAGGACTGCTTACTGTTCCACAGAGGCTTCTTTCAAGCAATGGAGTGGTAGCTTAGGAAATTCCACTCAGTGATTCCCGTTCAGCATTTCAAATAGAACAGTAATGAATGAATTGCGCTGTTTTAAAAAAACCAAACTATATTAACATGAAAGATGCTTGTGTATGACATGGATTCCTAAACACTTCTCCTCTTCCTTGTCAGTTGCTGAAACAAATGAATCATAAGAATAAGTTGTTATAGGGCAATGATGCAAATCAGAAAAACTGAAGATATGTAAGAGAGTGTAATGCTTGTGTTGCTGAGATTTGAGTTTCAGTTTAATCATTGTGTTTAAACAAAATTAAATGTTTGGTAGTATATTCTTTTCTCAATTTCACATTATTTTTTTGAAGGATACAGGACTTTATTATGATGAATATCTCAGGCAAGTAATAGATGTCTTGGAAACAGATAAGCATTTCAGGGAGAAACTCCAGACTGCTGACATAGAGGAAATAAAGGTAGGTACAAAAAAAAAGAGTTAAATTAAGGTTAATTAAATCCATAATCATGAGCCATGTATGTTGTATTCTTTCTTCCTTTTCTTTCTTCTACTCCTCTCAATTTTTGTTAGCTTAAATTTCCTCTAATTTTTCTTTACTTAGTTATTTAACTCTTACTAGATCTTTGTCTTTAGTTAAGGGATAGCAGAACTTCTGTTCATTAAATTATATCCCATAGCATAACCCCCCCCCCAACAATGTATACTTGAATGCATAGTTTCTGCCTCCTGCCTATCTACTAAAAAGCCAGTTTCAGACTTAATATAGGTAGGTAAACCTTCATGTACATCAGAACAGCTGCAAGCGTAACTTTCACTCGCTGTTGCCAGCTGATTCATTTGGAACACTGTTTTGAACATAGGGGTATATCTGCCTTCTGAGATTAAGATAGTGTGCCGCAAATGAATATGATGACATGGAAGAGAATTACAGGAAAGCCAGATTTTAAAGTCTGGGGAAATTGAGGAGTTGTACTAGAGGTAAAGTCAGTGTATATAGGAATAAAATAGACCTCTGGCTTTCTCCGCTGCTGTCCTTTCTTTTGTGCCAATCCATACAGCACTCTCTCCAAAACCTCACCACATTCTTGTCTTTTCTACTTTAGTTCCTGGCTCTAGGTGGTGGCTGTTCTGCATTCCCCTTTATGAGCTAGAAATTCAGCAAGGGACAGGTAGGAAAGAGTCTAAAGTGATAGACTTAAAGAGGAGATCCTGCCTTTTGCATTTCCTTTAATCCCTCATGTTGCCATTGGCAGCTTTTGGCTCCTTTTTCTTCTGTGCTACACCTAGTGTAACCCTTGAAGGTTACTATCCATTTACAGATCCTGATAAATTTTCTAGCAATACACATTGGTGGCTGTTGCTGTGCTTGTACCTTCTCTCAAGTCTTAGAGCTGTCATCAAGTGGATGACGAACATAGCACTTTGTGTGCATCTCAGTTCTTTTGAACTAATTTGAGAACATTTGATCAATAAATTTGTCACTTCTTAAACATTATTAGGTATTGCTGCTTCAAAGTCATGCTTTTGCTCTTTGGAGGAGCAAGATACTTAGAAACTCTCTATTCAGAAAGCTTTTAGGATTCCTCTCTGTTTCTATAACCATAGGCTTAAAAAAATTCGAATCTGCTCTTTGAAAAAATTTTGAGATTCTTATAACGTGGGCTACAGTATTGCCAAAGACTGCCACTAGTCTGCTGTCTTGCAGCTCATGTTTAATGGGAATCCTAAAGGCTACTTTCTTCTAGTTTTTATACATAACTTTTCTTTTTTGACAGAGTGGAAAACTAAGCAGAGAGCTTGATTTAGTAAGCCACCATGTGAGAACACGGCTGGATGAACTAAAAAGACAAGAGGTGGCAAGATTAAGAATGTTAATTAAAGCTAAAATGGATTCTGTTCAAGGTAAGAATACAAAATTTAACTAGGTGAGTTAACAGATGGGATTGTTTTGGAGAGGTGCCCAAAATCCATCAGTTAGGCTTTTTTGTTGTCAACAATAACGACTGTAAACTGAAAGTGAGTGTCCTTTCTGAGCTGGGCTAGGGCCAGTAAAGACCCATCTTTGTAGGAAACTGGGGAGAAGAGAAGAGAAGAGCAGAGCCATCTGTAATTTATAAATAACTAAACTTGATTCTGGAAGTGGATTTTTCAGAAACTTCTAATCTTTTTCAACCTCTTTTTTATTTTTGTAGTGCATCAATTTATAGATTACCCACTGAGAACTAGTAACATAGTAGGACTACATTTAAGAATACAACATGACATAGCATTTCGTGTCTTTACAGGGTAGAAAATGAATTTTTTTTTTTTACAGTTAACACAAAAGCTTTCCTTTTTCTCTTTTTAAGCCCCCTTTCCACCAGTTAGAGTTATTGTACAGATTTATAACAAACATTAAACATTTTAGTTCAGAAGATTATTTTTCTTATTTTTGGGGCAGTTTTAAGCTCCTGAATAAAGTAAAACATTTGGAGTGAAAAAAATTCTCCATAGCACTTTCTTAATTGCTAATGAAATCGTACAAACTCAGGCAATTTCTTTTAATCAGTAAAGTATACAGGTTTCTAATGATTCTGATTGCTGTATGTTTGCGTGGGAAATGGTGCTATCCCTTTTTATTTCTTATTACTGAAGAATTTTTAAAGTTTGCATTTAGAACTAATGCTGTAAATTTCTTATTAGTGTTTCTTTTTGAAGATAATTAGTTGCTCATAAACAAAAATCCTAATGATGGACTGCATGATCTTTTTTCTGAAATGCTGTTTTTCACAAAGAAGCTCTAATAAAAAGCGCTTAATTTACCTATGCAGATTATTTTATTAATAAAAACATGTGCAAGTTATGGGGAGGGATCCCACTGAATTGAATAGGTAATGTATCAATTTAAAATATTCCAAGGATAAGAATATGTCTTCTAGGCTAAGCCGAATTTAGAGATGTCAAGTAGACTGAAGAAGTATGCATGTGCAAATATGTGTTCATGGGGATGTTGCTAGGGTCAGGAAAGGATCAGATTAATTTGGGAAAAAAGCTATTTACAGTGTAGTACCTTTCCAATGAAGTGTTTAGGTGCTACCATAGTATAATTAATGAATAATAATTTAGAGTTGGCTGAGGGCGTCAGATTACCTTTCTGTCCTTTGCTTTCTTTTAATGAAAGTTCTAGTCCACAGAGTACAGTCCACTGGTAGCTAGACAGTGCAGACCAGCGGTAGCCCCTCCACAGGAGTCAGTGCATTGCCTCACATACCTGCCAGACCCCATGTTCATCTTCCTCAGGTGGCTCTTTAGCTGCCGAGAACCTGGTCTCATGTTCTTATTGCAGGCAAGCGGTCCAGTGACATCATGGTGACACTCACAGTGAGCTAGTTGACAGCAGCTAATAGTTTAATGGACTGATTACTTCTAGCCCTCTCTACTTCCATAAATCAAGAGTAACTAACAGAGCGTGCTTTAGAAAAGTAATTCCCCGCAACAGATCAGATCTGTTACAGTATAAGTGTGAGATCTTACAGTCGGGAAAGAATAAGAACAGATTATTCCAGTTCAAAATATTCAAATGACTACTAAGATGTGAAAACACCGGGAGTGGGAAAACATTTTATAAAGTTTATAATCAGCCCTACCAGCGAGTACTTCACACCACATAAACCAGGTATGGCCAGATTATCTATAAAATACAGCTGCATCTGTACACCTGTGCAACATCTTGGAACATGTACAAAAGAGCATTCTATAGTAACAGCAGGCAGAACTGTTTGATTTCCTTTTATTTGTTCTGTTAATCTTTTCCCTGTAACACCACTTAATATCTTAGTCTTCTATCTGATCTTAAAAAAAAAAAAAAAAAAAGCACACAAACCCCCCTGTTTTATTCCCTCTCAGATGGATCAGGTCTAAAAAAAACCGAAAAGACTTGAGATTATATTCTGCATATATTCAGTCCTGATCCAGATGTGTTTTTAAACATTTGCACCAAGATCGTACTAGACTGATCAGTACAGGACAGAAGAATGTTAGGGGTTGGATCCCAGATAATACAGTAATGTGGGAGGTAAATACGGTCAAACAGAATGAGTCTTTTCCCATAAATATAAAGAATGGAGGAAAATGGGTTTGGGGACAGGTTTTTTTGTTGTTTTGATTTGGGGTTTGTTTGTTTGTTTTTTAAAAAGCCTATTATTACACTTCTAAAAAATGTTTCAAAAACAGGCTAAGGCACCTATATTTCAACAGAAATTATGATCTCCCCAGGGAGGAATGATGGTTGAAATCTGCCCCAGCCAGTGTTTGCTGTTTTGTGGTAATACAAACACAGCATTAAGTATAAGACAGATAGTTTACCAAAGAACAACATGTTCAAAATTATGTTTTCTGATTTTTTTTAAACAAATAAAATATTCTTTGCTAAGCCATCTAGTAAAAGCTTGTCAAAATTGTTATACATAACATATCAAAGTGTATGCTGCTTAAGATAGCATTATTATCTAGCATTAACAGTCAGAAACCATGGTAACAGCTAGAAAAGCCTGTTGTAGAAACATGTTTTGTTGTTAGTGCATTGTGTATTGATATTGTTGGGTATAGTTCCTGTCATAAGGAAGAGAGAAATGTTTGCAGCTTTTAGACACAAGACCTGACTCTCCACTGTCTTACATTTCTCGTTTTGCACAAATGAAATTTGAATATCTGCTTATCTGATTTGATATAACTTTACACCATATTGTACATACATCTTTGGCCAGATATAGGTCATTTGCAAAATGTACAGGGCAATAGAAGAGCCAGACTTCTCCCAGTTCAGGAAAAAGATACAAGTTCTTAGCTCTGATACTGCACATAACTTCAACTATCTCATTTATATAAAAGGGAATAAAAGGTTTTTCTTAGTTTGTGAAGCTCAAATTGATTGTACATTTCCTTGCTGAAACACAAGCCTTAATTTGTGCATGTTAAATTATTGTGTGCAATGCAACACGGATCAGAAGGAATATAGTGCAAATCGCTATCAAGTTTACCGATCTCCTTCAGGAAAAGCAACTTTAGAAGTGTTGCTATAGTTTCCTCTGACAGTGAAAAAATTATCCAGTCCTCAGGGAGCCTCAGGTACTTACAAGGCACAAGCTCCCGTATGAAAGTTCTTAACTTCCTGATCTTGCTTGATTTCAAACTTATGTTAATGTTTTACATTTGTACCTTGTTCTTTCAGACACTGGCATAGACCATCAGGCTCTCCTTAAACAGTTTGAGCACCTGAACCATCAGAATCCTGACAAGTTCGAACCTAAAGACTTAGATATGTTGATCAAAGCAGTGAGTGCTAGATATAAACTACTATGGGGTTTTTTGGTATTGATTATTATGCTTTTTCTCTGGTAAAGGCAAATCCTTTTATATATACCACTTTTTTATAAATGACATGCAGTTTTCATTTTCAGAGAAAAGTCAGTTGTCTCCATTGCACACTTGAAAACTGTTGTCAGTGTGCATTATGCTGAAGAGCCCATAAGTTTTGGGGTGGCGTCTTAACAGGACTTGCATTCATATGCCAATACAAACAACTTCGGGAATAAAATACACCTTTCTGGGAGTATTTAAATTAAATGCAGTTTTGATATGGGTACATTTTTGCCAAGTGTATTTTCTGATTTCTAATTCTGAATTATTTAAGAGTCTCACAGAATGACATAAAAAGTCATCCCTAAACTAGCCATTTGAATTGTGGGATCTATTATATATACGTCAAGCTGCAAAACCACAGCAGAGTAGAATTTAAGATACCAATATTAGAAATTGCATATGCTGGGCATGGCATTCAATGTCTATTTAGCAGATTTGGTATCAATCACAGGTGTGGGGGGTTTTTTAGTGCATGTGTATTATGGGTATGCAGTTAAGCTAAGCATGGCATGGCTTTTTTCAACTGCTGGAAAAAATATGCTTCCCAAGGGGAAAAAAGACTTTCATCTCAGATATGCTTTAGAGAGCACTGCATATTTGACATGAGAATTTGACAGTTTTTATATTTTCAAAATAAATTGAAAGATAAGGTATATTTTAAGCTTCCTGTAATTTTTGTGGTGGTTTTTTTTACCCTTGGAAAATTTTATCTCAATTTGCTGTAAAATTATTTTTTATATAGATATTATAAAGTTTCTTGCCATTTCTGAGCATCACTTCTGGGAAAACCCTGGTTGGCTAGGAGAAGCATATTCTCAGTGGGGCAGTTCTTTCTCTTATTATAGTATTTTTCTTGTCTTCTCATTTCTCAGCTGAGATACTGACAGAGTGTAATGGGCATTTTAGGGGGTCTGTGCTTTGGAATTGTTTTTGAAAAGGTACAGTGAATCTGAAAATTAAAATGTAAATAATGGAGAGACTATATCAGGTATGAACAAGTTACTTTGAAAAGCACTACCAAAACATCCTTTAATACCTTGAGCTGTCTGAAAACGATACATCTCTAAACTCTATAAAAGTACTTGTCAGAAATTCTCCCCTCATACCCTTTTTCTCCATATAATTGGGTTTTTTGATTTAATCTGTATTAAGCTACTGCAAACTCACTCCCATTATTAATGAAGGCACTTTTTTCATTAAACTGTAGGATAAGCTACAAATGTTCTTACTCTGAAATAAACAAGGGGTTAATGGCACTAATTGAAGCTGTGCTTAATTAGTATGGGACATACTTAACTTGAGTTAATTTATTATTAATTGATGAGAAAGGACACCTTGATGCCTTCTTACAGTACTGTGTAGTTGCAAAAATTGTCCAGCAGTTGAACCCTTGCAAATTAATTTCTGTGAAAATAACGAAGTGAGGAGGGATGTTTTTGCATCACTGTCACATGAAAGGAAACCCCCAAGTAGTCTACCTCATGTTTAAAAGGAGCATGGCAATATGGCCAGCCTTGCCCAGAGATCGGAACAATACAGTGTGTTTAATGTAATGTGTTAATGTAATCATGTGGCATAATCATATGTCTACATATATCTATATTTTTAGGCTACAAGTGACCTGGAAAACTATGATAAGACCCGCCATGAGGAGTTTAAGAAATATGAGATGATGAAAGAACATGAGAGGAGAGAGTATTTAAAAACACTGGATGAAGAGAAGAGGCAGCGAGAAGAATCCAAATTTGAGGAGATGAAGAAAAAACATGGAGATCACCCTAAAGTTCACCATCCTGTAAGGCCACAGTCTGTTCTTACATGATTGGGTGGAAGCTTTCCTTTCCAGAGAGGAAAAAAAAAGCTAATGAAGAGAAGGGTATATCTTGTTTGTTCTCAGCATTTACCTCTTCTCACTGACATGGGAGCAGAGTGTGGGAACGGTGTTGAGCATTACAAAACCCTCTATTTATACCCTCATTTTTTCTGTACAAGTATGCTATTTGCTGGCAGAATGATTATTTACAAAGAAGCTAAAACTCATGAGGAAGAAGCCAGAACGGTATTCAAAACTGTAGGGATGCCTTCATGGTATGCCTGGCCTGCAAGGAACTGCGTCATACCACCTTTTGCTCTAGAAAAGGCAAACTAATTTAACTCCCTTCAGCTGTTGTTTCTAGTTGAGTCTGGGTGGCCATGACTGATTATTACAGGTGTTCTTTTCCACAGAATATGCATTTCCTTTACAATCCCTCTTCCCCTGGGCCTTTCTGTCTAATGAAAGTATTAGACCTGACCAAAAGGGAATTAAAGAAAATTCCATTGATTCCATTTGCAACATGACTAATCAGAAAATAAAGCCTTTCAGAGAAACTAATGCAAAGGTAATGCAGAAAAATTACACTTAATCATTTTTTGAATAGTTTTTCTTTGTAACCAATCTATAGGGAAGCAAAGATCAACTGAAAGAGGTGTGGGAAGAAGCAGATGGACTAGATCCTAATGAATTTGACCCCAAAACATTTTTCAAATTACACGGTAAGAGGTTTAGTTTAATTTAATGAAAAAGTGAAGTGACTTTCTGTTACCTTCTGCTGAGGGCAACTTTGTCTTAAGCTAGGATGAAGTCTTATACCTCAAGCAATTTGGATGAATCCGAAGAGTATAGAGGAGAAAATATTTATGTTATTGTTTGTAAGTTTACTGCAAAATTTTAAATGGGGTTTAAAAGTTGAAAACAGAATTTTGTTTAACTACTCATAAAATCATACAGCCAATAAGCAGTAGTGATTGCTCAGGGAAGTATGGGTACATAGAGGGCTACCCATAACTATAACTTTGCTTACATACTACCTACTAGGAATAAATCCTCAGAGGTGTGTGTGGGAAAACCTGCTTTCTCATCATCTCTGCAGATAAGTGCCAGACTCCCCTTATCTTTGGAGTGGTCATAGAAGTGCCAAGCCTCTTCAGAAGTTGCAAGATTCCCTTAATAAAACAAAAACCAAAATGACCCCCAGTCCTGCCTCTATATTTCTGAGCAATGTGCAGCTAGAAACAATTAAATAGTAGCAGAGATGAGGATGCACCTCAATGGCCATTTTGCTTTATGTGTGATTATTTAAATGTGTAACCTTATATCCTGACAGTGTTAAATGCTTCATAATAAAGTACCTTTAAGCAGATCCTGCCTGGCACTGGGCTGTGAAGCGTTGAACAGTACCAGAATTTGACTAATCCCAAAGATGATAATTTAACTGAAAAAAAGCATTCTAGCTTGAGTCTGAACTTTTATCTTGGTTTATAAAATACATAAATATGTATTATAGTTACTAAACTTTATTTCTTCCTTCTAGAAAGAGAACTTCAAAGATAATTTTCTGAACATTTTTGGTAGCTTTTTGTGCAAATCTTACCAAAACAGAAACAGCCGAAACAACCTTTTGCCTTAGAGCTTAGTATATAAAAAACTTTGAAGCAGTGAAACAAAAATATTGCATAATAACATTCATTTGGAGTAGACATTCTCTTTCAATTTCAGTGGTAGTATAACAATATTCAGAGTAGAATGTAGGATAAAAGATGGATTGTTAGTTATCAACTATTGTCCTCGTTGCATTTGTCATGAAAAGTCATTTTACAGTGATCTCTTCTCAAGCGCTGCATATTTATATAGATTTTTCACATAATTCTTTAGTATTTTTGGAGAGTCATACTGTTGGTTAACAAAGTTCTTTTACATATTTTTGTTGCTCCTGAATCTATTTACAAATTTAGTTGTTAAATTGGGACAACTTGTTCTCAGCAATATTTTTTGGCAATTGCACTCTGTGCAATCCTGTTGTGACTAATTTCAGTTTGCTAATCTAAGAAGCAGGGAGATTGCTCCAGACTTGTCCAACCAACCAAAAATGGCGATACAGTACAGCCAATGCCTGATAAAAACCTAAACAGAAAAAACAACCTATGTAACCAGCATCTTGTTAAATGAGGTTTTTAATCTATGTGAGATGTGTATGCTGATACTTAACTCATGGGGAACTATTACAGGTATTACTTTCTGTAGATACTGAACTTGTATTTTCAACACTTCTTTTTGTAGATGTCAATAATGATGGTTTCCTGGATGAGCAAGAATTAGAAGCCCTATTTACTAAAGAGGTAAAAAAAAAAAAAAAAAGAGAGAGTTTAAAACCTTAATTTGTTTCAGTAAATGGTTACAGGGATGTTTGTAGTTTTTCCAAGTATATTTGGGGGCTCGGGACTACAAATTAGAGTATTCATGCCAAGTTTTGTGCATCCTTAATATTTCTACAAAAGTGTAAAAACATATCAGCAGGGAAAATAAAGTAGTTGAAGCATAGGACTCAGACACCAGAGGTCTAGTGCTCATGTATTTCTGTGCCACAGGCTTGTCTGAGGTTTTATAATTAATCTGCAGGATAGCTATACCTGTATAAATTGCAGTGCAGAGAGCTGCACTCCTGCTCTGGCTAGATGTAGCCTGGTAGAGGTTCTGAAGGTGGGTATCTGTGCTCCTTCAGTGCTAATCTAAAGTTGTAAGACTTGTTGAGATACATGAGTCAGGGAGGAAATGTACTATACAGTGTATATGAATTCAAACTACTGTAAATTTCTGAAGAAATTTAATTTGCAAATACAGATTTCTAACAATACTTTGCCATAATCCCCTCTAATACAATGAAGATATATGGCAGTCTTTTTTGACAGATACATGCCACCATTTTCCAGTTTTGTAGTTTAAAAACAAATAGTCTGAGGCCTTAAAATTACCTGTGGCTAAGCAAGCGAAGCTAAATGACTAAGAAAGCTAAGTAGAAGCAAATAAGCATAAACTCACCAGGGAGACATTGATTTGGTGGACCATTAAATTGAGCACTCAATTTGTCTTGTGATATCCTGAATGCTTATAGGGTCAGCTGCATGCTCTGGTAAAAAAGCTATTCTCTCCTGTTCCAGAAATCATGTGGAAACTCTGCCTGCTTTAAATCAAATGTAGGATCAGACTGTGCATGCCAAGGTCAATTTTACTGTAATGTCCACAGCACTGAATTACAACAGACCCCATGAATTAACTGAAAACTTCATTCTTAGCAATGAAAGGCTCACTTGTTGCTTAAATACTATGCTAAAAGAGGAGAATTACACACATGCACTCTCACTCTATTGGAAGAATGGTGAACTCATGTTTTTAGCAACATCTCACGATACTGTTCCAAATATGCTCTGTCATTTGAATGAGCAGCCCTTTCTCCAAACTAACATTTGCTAATTGTGAATTTCAGCTAGAAAAAGTTTATGATCCCAAAAATGAAGAGGATGACATGGTTGAAATGGAAGAAGAAAGGCTGAGAATGAGAGAACATGTAATGAATGAGGTGGGGACTGGTGTTTAGTAGAGCTGCTGATTTCCTTCTATGTTCAAGAAATACAGTCCTCCTAACATGAAGGGTTGTCAGAGTACAGCAGAAAGGGACGGCCTGTCACACTGAATGCTGTTTGTGCTGTGATTCACATAAAGCTACAATTCTCAAGCTCTGTCCCCATATTCTGATGTAAATGCCTGCTGACTATTTTTTATTTAAGAAGTTCCAGAGAAGGAATTGTGCTGTAGCCTCCATCTTTTGCAGATACTGAGATTCAATAGAAATTCCCTGTGAATTTTGTGTCAAACAGGGAAGACTCTAAATGTGCTTTTGCCCTTGGCAAATGGGTAAGGTTTAGGTGTGAGAAGAGGGAGTAGAGCAATGTCTTCTTTCATGTATCTCACCTTTGTCCCTTCAGAAGAGGGCTCAGAGCTCAAGGTATCACCTATGACAGTGAATACCTTTACTAGTTCTGATAAGTTTTCAGCTCAGGAGACAGAGGAAAGGGAAGAGGATGTTTTGAACTACTGTGTTTTTCACTCGTATCTTTTCTGTATTCAACTATATTGCTTAAGCTTGAGGAACAGAGCAAGACTGGTCTTCTATTAGTCATAAAGGGAAGCATTTCCTCCCTTCCCCTTAAAGAATTCTGTTTAAAACCTCCCTATCCAACAGTGGAGATTACTCTGACTCACAGTTACAAAATCATTACCAGAAAGCTACAAAACATTTTTCTCAAAAAAATCTCCCACTATTGTGGGGGGCTGTGACCACAAATAATGTTTCCAATAGCCAATGGATCTTGAATTAAAATGTGAGGATTTACTTTTTATTTCCGTTTTTGTTAAGCTATATGAGCTTGTGAGAGAAGTTTTCAGATGTTGCAGGCACTCCCTTGAAAATGGGACAGTTTAAAAGTAAAATGGTTATAGTTGAAGATATTTGCATAATGAAATTAAACATTAACTCCACCAAAACCCGTCGTTGAGGTTGAGTTTAATTTTTTGCTTCAAATAGGTTGACATCAACAAGGACCGGCTAGTGACTTTGGAAGAGTTCCTGCGAGCTACAGAGAAAAAAGAATTTTTGGAGCCAGATAGCTGGGAGGTAATGAGAATGTGTTCCAAGTGCAACATACTGTACTATTACCATCAGTCTAACCAGGAAACCAAATGGCATGTCTCTGACCTTTGCTTTTTTTCAGTCCTGTTTTGGTATGTGTGTGGTTAAGCACCTTAGCTAAATGTAATGTACAAAATGTAGCAGACTAACGTAATGCAGATGTAAGCTTTATGGTCCACACACAAACAGAAAAGGTCTTGCGCCACCCTGTGGATTCTAAAAAAGTGTTTCTCACATGCTTTTCAAACAGAAGATGGAAATTTTGTTTATGAATCACTTTAAAGGGAAGATAAGAGCTCAGCTGGAAGCAAGAGAATTTTTTTTCTCCTACCTCTAAATCTGTAGTGTAATTCTGCTGAGAAACAGCTCTTTTGCTGTTTCTTACAGTGAGCGTACTAACCCTTTACAGTGTGGCATGTCTGGGTGTTTTGATGAAAATTCTGAGGGTTGTTTGGTGAACTGTACAATTCAGGTAATAATAATTTCAGTGGGAAGATCATAAAAATATATATGATATTCCTGCCTAAGTATTCACGTTTGTATGTGTTTTCTTGCAGACACTAGATCAACAGCAGCTCTTCACTGAGGACGAGCTGAAGGAATTTGAAAGTCATATTTCTCAGCAGGAAGATGAACTTAGAAAGAAGGCAGAAGATCTTCAGAAACAGAAGGAAGAGCTACAGAGGCAGCACGACCAGCTTCAGGCTCAGAAACAAGAGCTTCAGCAGGTATGAGAACAGAATTTTTTTTTTTTCCTTTTCTGTGTCCTTATATATGTAACAGCTCATGGTAATCCCCAACTCTGGAGCATTCTTTACCTTGATTTCTCATATGAGTCCCAGCTGAATTCTAAACTAATGGTACCACAGCAAAACATAATCTTGTATTCAGGATTACAGCAAACAATGCAAGTATCTCAACTCAGTAGTATACCCATTAACAAAGACTTTACATAATGACTGCAAAATTTCTTTTAAGTTATTCATTTATGTCACATCAGAGAAAGTTGACAGATTTAAGTTTTTCAACTGTGGTATTTTGTTTTTCACCAGGTTGTAAAACAGATGGAACAAAAGAAACTACAGCAAGGAAATCCTCCTTCAGGACCAGCTGGAGAACTGAAATTCCAACCCCGTATGTATCTTTCTGTCGATACACAAACTTTAAAATAAGATCTCCAATGTAAAGGTCATCCTCTGTGACCAATTTACCAGCAGTTGAGCACAATGTGACATGACAAGTTAGTTTTAGACAGTGTGAATGACCAATTGCTTCAACACCCTCAGAAGAAAACAGTGTCATAATAAATCATTTCATTTGCTCATCGGTGGCAACAAAATAGTCAGGTATATATTAGCACTTCTTATCCATAACACATTGTCCATGTTTCTTTTGTGCTTTAAATGGGCTCCGCTCTCCCATACATCCCAGCTTAGCTTTTTCTCCCCTTCTAGAAAGGTTGAAACTAATGTGGTTTCAACTAATCTTTATTGGCTTCCATGTTCACGTGCTAACATTATTAGCAGAGCTCAAGAACTTCTTGACATTCATCTCGAATATAAGGCTTCGGACTATATCCAGGCAGCCTTTTGAATACTGGAAGCTCTTAACTGCTGCTGGAGGGCCAACAGTGGGATTTCAAACCTTAAAAGCTATATTCAGTGATTACAGCTCACTTTGTTGAGTACTCTGAAATTCTATGCCTAAGCCACCCAGTTCTGTGAAGAGAAATAATGACATTTCAGTACCAATTTAATTTTGTCTTTCATTTGCTTCAAAACTGCCTGTGGGTAATTTCATTTTATGATCCTTAGTTCCAAGAGCCTCGCTTCCCCTTGCCTTCAGTAAAAACATTGTGTGTAATAGCAGATGCCCTGGGAGTTGGGCTAATGATACGTGTTTTGATACTGGCAATATTGTAGCATATACTGTTCTTAACACATATATTATTTTATGTAAAAACTTTCTGCAAAGTCATCATTTAATCAGGTGTCATAAGAATTCATTATATTAGCCAGAACTAGTCACTACTCATTCACTGAGTTGAGATCCAAGCAGACAGTATTTCTAATCTGTAGGCTTCTGGAGCTACTAAGGGTAATTTAAGAAAAAAAAATTTTCACAAAAATGCAGCTGCAAGTTCTGAAATCTTCAGCAAACTATGAAAATTAGTATTATTCAAAGGCAGGCAATGGGAGAATGTTGTAAGTATTGTCAATGCAGTGAGGGGTAAAATACAGGAGCAAGTTGTTAATTTTTTTTTTTTCAAGCTTCCCGTATTGGGATTAAAGATTTCATAAACACACAATACATTTCAGAAAGAACAATCTTCAAAGAACCAATGTATTAGGTAAGTAAAAACATTTCACAGAAAACAGAAATAACTAGTAGTCTAAGAGGAAACTCTGAATATTATAGTAATGCAGTCTATTGGGTAATCTCAATCCGATTTCATTGTTAGTCATATACAAAATTCTTGATTCCACTTACAAACCAACAAATAGAAGGTTTTGTTTGATTGTTCCTACACTAGAAACTTTCCTTTAGAGACTCGTCATATTTGGGGCCAATTTAATTGAGAACCTACAAATGGTTTTATTCTTGTTTTACAGCTGGGGAGCACAAAGTGGGAGATGCACCAAAACATCCTGCAGGAGGTGATCAGCCTTTACCACCAGGACATGTCCAAGAACCAGCTGCTAGAACTGATCAAGTTCACCCTTAACCACTTGTGCCTCACCTTTATAGCATCTTTATTATTTGGGGAGGGGGGTAAGGGGGTGGGGGGCGGGAAGCAGGAAATCAGAGTGAAACATGAACTCTCCACTTTCTTCCCAAGGTTGTAAAATCATTGGGAATGTTAGAGATGAAGCATCAATCAGAGTTGAATAATAAACTAATTTTCTCTCCAATGCATCAGTGAGAAACACAACAAGGGGATCGTTTAGAGGCTATAATGGAGGAGGGAATTAAGGAAACTTAATACTAAAGGTTTTTATGGCCAGGGGACTGAGCTGCTGAACTCTTCTCTTACAAAAAGGGAGGAGATGCCTGCCATTCTGTGTTGAGGCACGAATCAGAATCTTCTCAGAGAGGAAGCAGGGAACTGGCCTGAATGTCCAGTTAGGTCTAGTTTTATGTAGAAGCTCTTTGCAGAAATGCTGAGAAGCAAAATATGGGGAAACAAAGACCATAGACAAAGGCCTACCATTTCCAGCACTACCAAACCCTTTCTTCTTTGAGACCAAATAAAAATCAGACTTCTAATCCTTAATTACAGAAAATTTGCACTTTCTAAAATCTAAATACAGCAAAGAATTATGTGTAACAGTGAATATTTTTCATGTTTACAGAAGCCTAAGAATTTCACTGTAAGCCTTCAAAAGGATTACTGTACTTCTGGTGTATTGATCTGAACCGTCCTCCTTGTTGAGATTAATTCTGTGTAGCAGTTGAATACTCAGCTGGCTCTTGGGACAGTACTTTTGTCCCCATTTCTTTCATCAGGTGCCAGCTGATCTCAAAATTTTGCATGTTATTAAGTAAGCTTTTTATGTTGATGGAAATATTGTGCAAAACAGAACAAGACTCATTGTCTTTTTCTGTATAGATTATCCTACCTCCTATGATAATACCAGATTTTTCAAAATGCACCATGTGCTTCAGAAAGCTCTTCTCAGACATGAATCTTTGACTTAAGAGTCTCACTATTAACTCTTATTAGTCTTTCAGCAGTTGGTGTAAATTTATGAAGTGTCCTAAAACAGGGGTGCTACTTGATTGTATTATTTTGATATTGAACCAGGATAGGTCCCTAATATTGTAAGCCAAGGTTTTACAAGAGTAAGTTGATTTTCCTGTGGGTTTTACTATAATGTTGAAAAGTTGTGTGATTGTCCTTGCTTGTCATTCATTTCAGACTGAAAGTATCCTAAAGCGTAAACCCTGTTTGGGTTTTTTTTGTTTGCTTCGTTTTTTGTGGGGTTTTCTTAAACATGGATTGTTCTGATTGTATAAGGCTGGCATTGAACTGATACACACCTTGGCAAGCATCCTTTGCATTTCCTTCCTGTTCTGTGGCTAACTGCTGACAGTGTCACTAAAGAAAATCATTTGGGTTTTGAGCAAAGAAACAGAGGCAAACCTCTGCTATAGAAAGATGTTCCTTTCAGAATAAGATTTGGATGTTCTAGGCAACCTCAAAAAAGATAGGAGGCAATTACTAACATTTTGTATTGACATTTGGCCAGTTTCTCACTCTGAAAAACTTTGACTGATAGAAGCTAGGCATATTCCTTCCATGTTTAATGCTTCTTTCATCAGGACCGAGCACATTCTTGTTCTTCACACAATATAATAGAACTCACTGCCAGAACAGATTAGGTTTCCTTATCTGTTTCATCTTGTTATTTGTCATGTCACATTTCCTTCATTTATACCACTCAAACAATTGGACTTCTTTGGTTTTTGTCCTCTATGCAAGTGGTTCACATTTTAGTGTCTCCACTGTTTGTCATTTCCATGCAGTTCTAACATCAGTTTGATAATGTCTTTGTCAGGAGACTAAAATACCTTTCAACAACTTCATCTGTTTGCTAAGAGGCCCAGACATAGTTACAGCTACATCCAGAGCTTCTCAGTGCCAGCCCTGGCTTTGAGGTTGTAGCCTGATAATGGGTAACAAAGCAAGGAGGGAAACAAAGGGGGGATTATTCAAACATCATGGAAAAGGTGAGGGGAAATTTTGTTGTGTTCTCCCCATCCCACATGAAAGTTTACAGAGGACAAATGATACAGCCATAGATGTTTGTAGAGAATCAAAGACTGAAACTTTTGGTGTGAGGGCATTTCTGCCATACAAATCATTCCTTCAGGCTACATCTGCCTCCTAACAAATGTCATTATATGTAATGACATGCTTTGTAATGTAATGCTCAAGCTTTGGTTTCAGTGCAACCTCTTACATTTTGATTGTAAGATCCTGATTCTCCCTGCTGTTGGAGATGGGCATTATATCCCCCTTATCCTGTTTACTTTGAAACACCCAGAGTTTCGTAAAGAACCGTTGTAACTTGGGTGCTGAACTCACCTTCCGCACACCACGGTGTAGTGAGTGTCAGTGGTGACTCTGAGGAAGCCGCTTGTGGGAAGCCAGAGTTTTCACTTGTCATTTCATCATGAGTTAGCATTAGCAAAAATTCCTTGTTTTGCATTTCAACTAGCCACTGAGGTGCATTCAGTGTAAAACAGTGCACATCTTTCCTTCAATTGTTATCTGATACCTAAATGTTGTTCTTGTCAGTGTTAATTCAATTAGTAGGCTTTCAGTTTAGCAATATACTACAGACTTTCTGATCATTTTTTTAGAAGTGGAAACAGGCAGTTTTTTAAACCTTAGAATTGGTGATCGGGTTTATCTCTAACAATAATCAAGGTTTAGTCAAACTGACAATTATTTGCCCTAGATTATTTGGAAGTCAGAGCTTCAGTCCTCAATAATGAACTCCTACTGAACACATCTTAAGTTTGTTGCCTAAATGTTTTTGAGATGAGAGCCCAAATTACAACTTCATGTTCGTCCACCCAATCAAAAATCTCATATGCATGGGTACCTGTATCACATGTCCTCAAAGACAGCAAGGACTGAGTAGATGTTCTTTCAAAAGATGGTCTGTCAGGTCTGGTCTGTTGACAGATAATGTTCACCCAGTACTGTCCATCTCGTCCTCCTCTGTAGAGGAAGGGTATTGCTCTTCAGGCCCAGGCTAAAAGATGTCTCCATCTGAGTGTAATATAGTCATGAAACGATTTTTGTGGATCAATTCTGAAGTGTGGTTTAAATAAGAGTTACCTCACTGTGAGGAACATCTGCCTTAGAGCTTATGCAATGTGCTGAAGTCATGCTTACACATGAAATGTTTAGCAGATTTGTTGCTTCTTAATGTGTTTGTTGTTTTCTATGCTGATGTCTTCTTTTAATTGGGTTCTCTCTTCCATAAAAGAGACTAAAAGTATTAGCCACTAAAAGCATGTTTCTGCCATGTTACTTATTTCTCAGGAGCTTTTTAAAGTTGAAAAAAATTATTAAACTAAGCTTACAGCTAAGTGCGGAAGTAGAAAGCTATAATCACAGATAAATAAGGGACTGGAATATCATGGGCACCAGTGCTTTCACCTGTGCTCTGCTTTTCATTTAGGAGGTGATTACAGGAAAACTGAATGTAACTTCATACAGACACCAGTTCCAAGACAAAGATGCAGAGATTTGGTTTTGTACTTGGCTGGGATTTCAGTAGGAGGATGAAGGGGTAAGATTTGGTCAATGATGTTGTACAAATTCATATCCTCCAGTGCAATATATGTAGGGATTAAAAAAAAGCCCCACTCTGTACTTTGTATAGATTAGTTTTTAACTGGATTAAACTGAAACTCAGCGCAGTGACAGATGTCTAGTGTTTTATTTTAAGTGGGTGGGAAACAGGCGGGTTTAGATCTTGTCTATATGCACAACTTTGTATTTCTGTTTAGAGGCCTTTCCTGTTTGCCCTCCACTTTTTGCTTTCTGGAACAATGTGGAAAGGACTTTATAAAAAGATACAAGTATCTTGTGTTCTTCTCTGGCACCAGCTGCCTCACTGAAATAGCTATTCACTAATTAGGTACCTGAATGCTCAATTTTCTATATTTATAAAAATATAAAACCAACTAACTACATGGTACTGCAACAACATTACAAACTCTTGACAACACCACACACTTCCCTGACTTGTTCAAATTCAAAACAGAAATCCCGGAGAAGGTGAAGCACCCACAGGTTTAGTAACAGATTTTGCTATAGGTTGCTTTCTCTTCGCTTACAGATTTTTGCTTTCAAAGCCAGGTGTCAGCCATTTCAGGATGTCAGAATGGCTGTGGCAGTGTGTCTCTCAGGGAGATCCACAGGACATGATGCCATATCCAGCCATATTAGGCTTTTCCATTTTGTAAATGTATCTTGATTAAGAAAAAATTGATGTATGGTGGCATTTTGCAAAGAAGTGAAGCTCTGAGCTATGGATTGTCCTTTTGTAATTTATGCGAAAGTAGGTGGCAGATGCCAGGAGCTGTCACTAAGGTTGGCCCCAGAAATACTTCCTTGTTTAAACCTCAAATATCTGTTACTTGCTGAAATTAAGAGGTTGTTGTACCAAGGTAGTGAAATGAGAGTCCCATCTGAAAACATAGCAACGCTCAGTTTAGTTACATTTCTAAAAATGAACCTTTTTTTTCTTTTTACACAATGGGAAATAGGGAACTAGCTTGAGTCCTATTATTTACGCATGCACAGATAGCAAATATCAAAACCGTCTACAGTTACCCTAATGTTTTCTAATGCCTTAAAAGCTGTACTTGCCAGAATCGCTTTGTATCCAATAGTAACAGTTTTTATAATTACACTGTCCAATACTATGCTAAACAACAGCCTGCCTACTTGCTTGCGTAGTAAGGTACCATATCAATGAGGGAAAGTAATTTTTTTTCAGAGATACACAAGTTTCTAAACCTAGTATATTTTTCAGTGACAAATGCAGGGATAGAGCTGACCTCTCCATTCTTTGCACCTTTTCCATCAATTCAAGAAGCTGTTAGTCTGAATGACTGCACAGTGACTGCTGTTCAGTCTCTGTTGCAAACAATTTGTATTTACTCAAATGTGCATTTCCTTAACACATAATAGCTCACAACTGGTATCTTCTAAGAAAGTGCCCGTAGAGTCATTTCTGTGTTACAGGAGGTGATGGTGCATACAATACACAGTTTCCCCTCTAATACCTCATTTCACACCCTCTCCCACTAGCTTATTGTTGCTGTTAATACTACACTGAGAAGAGGACTTCAATTTTTGTGCTCCCTATCACCAGTGACAGTGGAGAAAGTAGGATGGAGGTGCAGGCAGCCCTCCACCTCCACTGTGCATCATACCAAGCTACCCGCTACATGAATTCAGAGCCCACCTAGGAGGAGAGGATGAGTTATTCAGCCATGGAGTAGAGTCCTATGCAAACCTGTATGTATGGAAATTTCCAGAGTCACAGAAAGACACTAGATGCTTCAGTAGCAATGAGTGAAGTTCCTGAGCCCATGTCTATTCTACAGGCTGTGCAGACCTTGCCAGTGCATTTAGTACCATGGAGAAGTGACGCAACATCTATTGTAACACACAAAGATTTTTCGCGTGATCAGTGCATACAGTTGCATGCCGTTTCTTCGCTAGAGGGAGTCTAAGACAAGGATTACTGAGCACTTTTAAAAGCTAATCAAGAGGCACAGTGGCGGCATAATAAAATAGGATGTTGAAAACGGAATGATCCTTCAAAAGCCAAACAACAGCTGCCATGTTTCAAAAGGGCTTCCCCCCCCCCCCCAAGAATGCATTTCATACATTATGCTGTTTCCTTTCGGAAGAGACCCTGAAAGTGCAAATGAGCACTAAGCTAATGATGCCCTTCCTGAATACAGAAACCTCTGTACTGTGCTTGATGTCTCAGTACAGTACACCACAACTAGATAACAACAATATGAGAATCATTTGGTATTTAAAAACCCAAGATACTGACCAGGAAAAGATACTGTTACATTTATGCTGGAATCCACAGTCCTCCTAGAGTAGGATCCTACATGTTAGAGAGAGAAATAAAAAAAAGCAATGCTGCACTATTTTTGCCAAAAATACAGCTGGAGAAAACAGGATTATACAGATGCCAACTCATTGTCGCTCCTCATGCTGCTCAAGGAACAGCTTCTTTGCAGGTAGTTGGTAAGTTGTTTTATATTAGCATTTTTTCACAGGAATTCTAAAGGTAAAAAATGTTTATATCAGAGCCAGCTTAGGGGTGCCAGTTCATTCAGCCTCTGAAGCTCCTGGGGAAGCACAATCACCAATGAATAGCCAAGCAAATTGATAAAAATCATGGTGTTAAATATGAGAACTGGGATAAATTAATAGGGTGTTGTCATCAAGGCATGCCTTGTTTTTGATCAGTTTCCCTGTGTTTCTTGTTTAATTGTCTGTGTTCAATGCTTACTTACACATAAAGCCACGGCTCATTTTCAATGACAATAGTTTTCTAATTCTTAGTCTAAATACCTTCTTTCTATGCATTTTATTTTTTAGCAAGGAAAGAGGAAAATTAAATGCTGTAAATGTTCACTTACTTGTCTTCACTGAGTATTATAAAATTATCCAGAACTTAATAAATCACATATGCTATTCATAGTCTAAGTAAGTATCTGTATTTTAATTTTCTACTATGTTTGCAATACTTAGGCAAGAAAAATAACCAGCCAGTCATCTGCCCTGATGGGTAGATGTAGTTCAATCTGCAGGTAATTACAGTATCATCAGAATAGTCTTTATTAATTTATCTGTTAATTATTTACAGCTCCCAAGTTGCATTTTAGTTGGCTCAGTCTTTGGATTAACAGCTGCCTGTCTTTTGGTTGGACCGATTGCTTTCCTGTACATTAAGCACTATAACCACGTAAGTGGTTTCAAATGTCTAGATTTCTATTTCAATTGTGTTACAATTTCTACATTGAAAACTGGGTTTGCAAATTATTTTATTCTAAGGCTAATAGGAGGGATGAGTGACTACAGCCCACACCGAAATACTCCTTACCGCTATTGTGATCTTTAGCCACTGCTCCCAAAAGCAACGCTCACATGCTTTTGTTCCCATTTGCTCAAAAGCAATGTTTTCATTTGGTACTTTGGGGGCTGCAGGCAGGCTGGAGATTACTAAGCCATCTGTGCTGTTACGTGGCACCGCAGACCTGCGCTGGCTGGATTCAGGTTGGATCCTGCGGCATCTGACTGCCCACACAGTGATGGTAAACCAGCCTCACTGAGGGCCAGGGATCACCAGTCAGCATCATATCCATTTGATCTCTGCCAGTTTATACATGCTTTGTCGTAGCTCATCTTTCAGTCTAGACATGTCCTAAATATTTCAGATGTCCCTCGGGCTCCTCAGGACAAAGCCAGGGTTGAACCTGTGTTGCATCAAGTATGCACAGAGCATTTTTATTTATTTATTAAAAAAAACAAAACAAACCCAAAACCTAAATTGCAACATAGTCGTTACGAAACAGGGAAAAAAGTGCTGGGATTAGATGCAATGCATTCACGTACTGCCACAAAGGACTAACTGAAAAGATGCAGTTTGACTCGGAAAGTGGCTAAGACAGGACATCCTGTTCATGCCTGATGTGCATGTGTGATCAGTAGAACTTCAAAGTGGTAACTCCCAACTGCTTGATGATAAGGTTTCTTCATTATTAAAAAGAAACGGCGACAAACTTATGCATCTAAATAACCCTTTAACAAACAAATTAATGTGGAAGAAACTTTGGAGGCTGGCTGGCTGTAGCTGACTGTACAGTCACATATCTGGCAATGGTGGTGGACTAAACATTATTAAAGAATTGCAGCTCTTCAATCAAGAGAATTTAATTGCATGTTTTAAGCAATAAAGCAACAAAATATTTTTATGCACTATCACAGTATAGAATCTAAACCTTTGTAAAGGGAGGAACCAACTTGTGTTTATGAGTTGAAAAAACTAAAAGCTAACCCAAGCTTACTTTAGGCAGCCATTTGCATTGTGCAAATGCAGCTCACTTCTCACACAGCTGTTCTCCTCGGTGCGTGGCTCCTCAATGCTGCCCAGAAACTGGCTGCAGTTTGTCCAACACTTGGGGCAAGCTCCTAGGGGAGCTCCTGCCACTGGCTTCCCAGCACTCCTGCGGCTGGAGAGGGAGGACATCATCTGCCCACAGCTGGCGAGGAAGGGGCAAAGCTGCCCCGTGATGCAGAGGGCAGCCTCCTGCCACATCTCCAGGGCAGCAGAGAAGATCTTTATGGCACAGCATCGCCTGCCTGGACAGAGGCGAGGGAGAAGCAAGCTGTATACCATCCCAAGCCCCTCCTGATAGCATGCATACTGCTGACTGTATGTAGCTCATGCAGGAGAGAGAGAACAGTTAGTGTTCATTTCTTTTTGTTGCTCTTTCTAATTTAATGTGCATCTAGAAACAAACGTATCCCTTTTTTCCTTACAGTTCCTCAAAAAATACTAGGGTTCAAAGCAAGCATAGAAATGAAGCATTTGGAAGAAGCTGTTTTGAATTACCAGATTGTGGGCTTTCATCCCAAACCGTTAATACTAAACTTTTACCTGAAGTATTCACAAGACAGAAAGGTACAAATTTTCTTCTGGAGTAACGTGCAATGTAACACACAATGTAACACTGCAAAAGAAGAGAAAGCAATTCTGCTAAAGACCAGGAGGATTGGAAAGCTTTTCAGTTTCAGGTGCGCATAGACGAGAACGGCACGTTCATGGTTCAACACACTGTTCATGTTTCTCCAAATGTATCTAAGCACGACAGGGCAGAGTTTTCCATCAAAATCATTTATGACGCTCAAGTGGCATTCCCTTGAGTAGACAGTGCTACTGACTGTCATAGGTAAGCAAACCGCTTTGCCATGCAGTGAGGGTATGGTTTAATTTCTGGAAGACAGTAGCTATCTGGATTTACAGTTGGTAAGGCTACAATTGGTGTTAAACATAATTATTCAAAGGAACTGTACACTTTAGGACTCCCAAATTTTCATCTCACCATTACAAGGCTGGGTGTTCTTTGCCTCCAGAGCTGTGACAGCCATTTCTTCTAACCCAGGCACCCTCACATGGATACACAGTTACTCCTACGTGCTCACACAGAATTGCTTTTAGTAATACTATATATTTTCTCCAAATAGCTGTCTTAACTGCTACACTCAGTTCTCCAACAGCTGGTCGTTTCCCTCACAGACCCTCAGGAACTATGAGGATGCAAGCATTTCCCTGAATTTTATTTAAGATGTCTGGAAACTGTTTCCCCAGAGAAGGCACATTCTGTTCACAGAAGGCAGCTTAATCTCTCAAACACTGGTTGGTCATAGTCACCAGATCTCTCTAACTGGGGAAGCAAATACCCTTCAAACGTATCTTCGGTTTTTCTTCAGGGGAATTTCACAGCTGCATTGGGTGCAACTGTGAAACCCATCCTTCCCCAACCCTTTTCTTTTTGCCTATGTTATGGGCTTCCAGCACAGATTTATCTGGGGCTTATGGTGCTCAGTACATGGGGCGGAGGGGGCAAGGAGGGGGAAACCCCCAGTCAGCACCTTGCAGTGCTCTATCATATCTTGGTAAAATTTAAAGAAATCCAGTGGCTTGCTTTTTAGCCCTACCAGCACTGGATGCAGTGCAATGTTCAACGGACATGCCAGCAGCTGTGGAGTCGCTCACTTTAACTTGCAGAGCCCTTCTTTCATGAAGGAATTGAACTCTTTAGGTATAAAGATGATGAGCAGCTCTCAGAAGGATCCTTCACAGATGCTGAAGCTAAAAACAAAGAGTATCTTGCTGATGGAAACAAAACTGTATTGCAAAGAAAACCGAGTTACATTTACACGACCACGCAGTGCAGTTGACTGCTAATGTTACACATTCAAAGAGTACTACAAGGAAATCCTATTCTCTCCGTTTACAAGGTGACTCTTTTATCCTGTGTTCTTTGGGCAGTATGTTCATGCTTTCCTCTTTGGTCTACCTGAAAACATCTGGAGAGGACCCACTGCCTGTAAACCTGTGTTAGCTCTACCATGAGTCAGTCTCACTGCTGTGGAGTGAGATCAGTGCAGCTGTGTCCTAGACGTTCAGCTTATATGCATAGACATGCCAGAAATAGAGAGTTTTGAGAGGGCTGAATCTAAGGAGCAACAAAAGTACTGCTCCTGATAAGATTTCACAGGCTTTGTCATGAACTATCTTAATAAAGTATTAAAAAAAAAGAAGAAAAAAAAAAAGAATCCCACACTGATCTGATTGTTTGTCCCAATGTGAGCACTGCACTTGCAAACCAATGCATGCAAAAGAAAGAAAAATGTTGCAGATACAGATCTAAATCTAGCTTGAGGTCTAGATTCAGCTTGAGAAACAGAGCTAGCTTGAGAATTTCAAAGTGCCCACAGCATCTGTATTCCTGCCTACCCTACTGGAAATCAGGCAGCCTAATCCATTGAGCAGCCTTGACAGTCTCTATCTCTTAGAATGTTTCAAGAAACTCTCTCTCTCTCTCAAAAAAAAAAAAAAAGGAAAGAATAGCTCTTGGAGTTTGGGAAGTATTTTCCTGAGGAAGTATTTTTTAACAGGATGACACCAACACTTTACAAGAAAGTAAATAGATTGTTCCTCCTGCAGCAGGGAAACCCCTTGTACTCCATAATTCACCACCTTTTAAATTGTGCTGGCGTAGCTGTTTTAGGGACCATGAGAAGGACTAGCAGGGGGAAGCTAGGAACTTCATAAGCCAGGGAAAATTTAATAAAATATGTAATTATATGTTACATTTGTTATAGAAGCCCTGTAGCTGGACAAGTACTAAATTATTATAAATAAGTGCATTTTCATATCCAGAGGACTAGAGGTTCATTGTGTTTAAGCTGTCAAAAGAACATTATTTCTCATACTTATTGTATTCCTTACCGAGACTGGATCCCTCTTGCTTCCTGTATAAATAACCAAATATATAAATACCTTTTCACATCTTTATCTGCTTATCTAGCATTAGCAAATACTGTATCATCTCTCTGTGTCTGTGTGTGTAGAGTAAGTGATTTCTGCCCTGAAGGGATTTAAATCCAGTGGTTACTGGAGGAGGATATAATCAAGGATAACGTCAGACAAAAGCTACTGAGCCAGTCAGGCAATTGCTTCTACCTACAATCTGTGCTTTGGATAACACCTACAGCTTTCATGTTTGCCAATAAAAATGGCTTTCAAAGTAATGTACAAAGCCTGGAGAAAGCCATCACAAAAGAGACATTTCTAAGGCTTCCAGGTATGTATAATACATCTATGGGTCCTTTCACCTTAAGGGCAGAACAGAACACTATTTCATGTAACTTGAGGGAGAAAATAATTTTGTTTCAGGTGTACAGAGTCCTTTGGGACAGGAAGGTGTAACTTACGAATCACTGTGCAAGCATGAGTCAGCCTCAGGAGACCCTGGCTGTAGCGTTCTATCAAATTAGTCCACATAGTGCTCCAGTAGATATACTCACTTGGCATGTTATTTTTGCCACTGAGAGTCTCTACAAAAGTTCCAACAAACTGGTATAAACAAAGGTTGAATTTAACTTGGATTTTTGCTTTCCATTAATTGTTTTATTTCAGATGAGTGAAGAATGTTGTATTCCCCACTATAAAATTTGCTAAAAGTAAAGTAGCTGGTAAAAAAATAAAAGCCAAAAATCGAGGTTCTGTTATCTTTAAACCAGCCATTCCACCACCAGTTTGCTTTCCAGGAGATATCACATCTGACAGGAGCAATTTCACTTTCCCTCTCCCCTCTCAACCACAAGATGTAATTTCACATTTACCCTGCTGTAAAATTCTAGTGGTGAGAAAGCAATATAGATTTTAGATTTCATACCTGAGGAGTGTTGGCATCAAACCCTTGTCTGGGGTTCACTTCTTAACTACTTTGTCCTCAAACTATAGATCTTCTCTTATTTTGTAGCAAAGTAACAGAATTAGTTGGTGGAAGTGATGTTGAATGGGCTGAAAACAGCCTGCTCAAGACAAGTGCTCAATGGCTACCATGTTGATAGGACTCATACTTTGGTCTTATTCCTGCTGCCAGACAAAACCCCACACCCTTTAACAAAGAGTAAAATTCCTCTCTTTTAATACATGCAGTATGACACACCATGTAGGTACGTATGTAAGTGCAGTGTCTTACTGAGTCCAGGTACACAGCATACAAAGAACATCAGGCGTCTACTTTTTTTCTGTTGCAATACTTTCTTCTGTAATAAATCACTCTTAGCTTAGTGTCCCAGGAGTAGTTTACTGCAGCAGCTTTTTAATGGAAGACTATCTCTTGCTTTAGCAAAGTCTCCTCTTGTCTCCAAGATAAGAGAAATGCCTACACAAACCACAGTCAATAAGACTGTCTGTCTTGAACTTTCCATATAAAATTTTGTACCTGACAACATCAAGTGTTGTATGTATGTATCAGAGCCACAAAGACTGGACAGAGTTACCTGAAGCCAACCAAGTCATAAAAACTAGTATTGGAGAAAATGGATTATATTTTTGTACGAGCAAACTACAGTTCTCTCCACAGGCATCTGACAATATTAAAATATTAAGATGTGAGGTTTTCCATCCAGCAACTCAACACTGTTTAGAACAAGCCTTTCAACTCAACCTTGCAGGTAAACTGTATTATTATTGTTTGTTATCTCTTAGAAGTTAGTTTAAATTTGGATACAAGTTTGCAAATACTCAAGCTTCTTTTAGTATGGCTGGATAATGGAATAAGACACCCCACAAAGTTATTGGAGGTATTGGAGTCTTACCTAAAGGAAATTATATCTTTAAGGAAGTATTTCTATGTCAGAATAATGTGGAAATTATTGAATTTTCCATCCCACAGTTATGCACTGAATAAGCTATAGCTACACCATAAACTTTAAAAATGAACTAACAGAACTTTTCCCCTTTAACTCACTAAGGATCAAATCAAACCTCTTAACGAATGCTGATCAGTAATTTTTTTTATTTAAACTGTTTCAGAAATATGAATGAAATACGAGTGCCAGCACACCATTTTAGTCAGGCATTCTCTGAACTGCATCCAGATTTTTTTAAGTCAGTAAGAAGACATCTGTTGAATTTAGCACACTTTGGAGTAGTTTCTCTGAGAGTCAATGTGAAAACCAGTGATGACTGAATATTGAGTAATGAGAACATACTACTAAAAATTTTGTGGACTGGTGTAAATTTGGCAATACTTTTTAATACAAGATTGTGGATTTTTCTATGGATACATTAACTCCCTTTATGACGGGTCAGTATAAGACTAATACTATTGTAAATAATTGTATTTCTTCCTACTTTGTAGAAGAACCTAATAGGGCTGCTAATAAACTGTCTCTGACTGCAAATCAGAGCCACACAGAACCTTTAAAGTATTAGTTTTTAAAACAGAACAAAACTATAAAGGCCATTCTGATAATATCATTCCTGAGTATGATTCTCAGCTCACCAGGCAAACATTACTGGAAGGTGTTGGGGTGGCTTATGCACCCCATAAGTGACGGGATGGCTTATGCAGCAGCTGCACGCCCCTATATCTCCTACAGGACTCTAGGTTTGGGATCAGCAACGTGTGTGTAGAAGGGGAAGAAATAAGCAGGAGGTATATTGTCCACCATCGCCGCAGAAGTCATCTCCAAGTTAATACTAGCTGTGCCTAGTTGTTAAACAAAGACCTTTTTTTGATATGGAAGTCACCTGAAGGAGGTAGTAAGGGATCTCTGGCAGTCCAGACAGAGGTTCACAGAGATACAGAGGTTTTTGAACACATGACAGTTTCACATTGGGCCTGCTCAAGGCCAAGTCCAAACAAGGGAAATAAGCAGGCAGGGAGTCTTATACTACTCTCTTCAGGTAGTTATTTAATATTACGGGACATCAGTGAAACATGAAAATTACAGTTTTAACAGTAGAACACAAACCACTCAGCCAACATGACACATTTATGGAGTGGCTTTGGTGCAAAGACCTTTATCCTCTTCTCTCTGAAAATATAAAATCAAAGATTCTGGTCCATCTAGCCAAGAAGCAGTTACCGCTTTGAAGATCAAGTACGTTACTGCACATCCAAAGGCTAGCATGGATGTGACACTTCAGTGCTATGTATCTGGAAGGAACAGAAACAGGGTGAGTTTAGTTACCTGCTTTAAGGGCCTATTCCCAATTGAGGAAGAAGCAGAAAATAAGGACTATGAGGGTGGATCTAGTTTCGTCTCCCGTGTAACTTGCAAAACAGAAAAGCAGAGTGAAGGATGTAGGATCAGATGTGAGGTTTCTACTGAAGATGAAACTTTTGAGGAAACCTACATTTTAAAACTTGATTGAGTTCCACTTAACAAAGGAAATGGACTCTCTTCAGTGAAGACAGATCTGCACATAACAGTAGAAACACTTGTGATACCATAGAAATATCTTGAATGGTAGTACTGTAATTTAAGAGTTCTGACAGCAGGCCACAGGGCTATGGCATGCTGTGGAACTTTTTATTTTATTTTTTTCCTTAAACAGATGCCGTTTAAGAACACAACAGAAGTCACATGCTTCTCAGTCAATGTACAGTAATGAAAAAAATAAGTAGAAAAAAAAATCAAATACGGAATAACAACTTTGCTGCAATTTAAAAAAGGAAGCACAAAAGAACAACCTTTTAAACTAAGTGATCAAATATCATTATCAAATGCATCCATTTAGTAAAGCAGGTAGATTCTAAGTGTAAAGATTTCAGCTATGGATGTCCAGACAACACTTGATAGAAGAAAATCTGTGAGAAAATAATGGCTACTTCCTACACAGACATTTCTAAAGATAGATACTGCCTTTGGAAAAATATCTGTTTACTGCCTATAATTCTAGATAAATTCTTAGCAAGCATGAGCTTTCTCCATGGTTGGTGAAGCCAGCCATGAGTTCTTTCAAATCAAGCCACCCTTGTGTACTCAGTAATGAGCACACCCACAGAGTGCTAGTCATCTTCTAAAACGTCACTGGGGACAGCTGCATAGGGTAGCTTCTTTACCCTCAGGGTCAAAATTTACCATCATTTTACATAAGGAAGCTGCTCTCTGGGCACTCTGCTCCAGCAAAATCCATACAATTTGCAAGAACACTCTGATCTTCCTGCTCATCTCACTGCTCTTCTTCTTCACCCATCCCATGAAAGAAGCATTATCTTACTAACTTTTTTTCCTCAAGTTTTAAAGCTGAAGTAGCGCTAACAACACTGGAAAAATGCATCTAGGGCAAAGGCAGGATGTGGAAAATATTGTCCCCATTACTTGTGTGCACTCACCAGGAGACAGCGAGAACTTCGAATCATAGAATCATTTAGGTTGGAAAAGACCTTTAAGATCGAGTCCAACCGTAAACCTAACACTGCCAAGTCCACCACTAAACCATGTACCTAAGCGCCACATCTACACATCTTTTAAATACCTCCAGGGATGGTGGCTCAACCACTTCCCTGGGCAGCCTGTTCCAGCGCTTGACAACCCTTTCGGTGAAAAAATTTTTCCTAATATCCAATCTAAACCTCCCCTGGTGCAACTTGAGGCCATTTCCTCTTGTCCTATCACTTGTTACTTGCGGAGAGAGACCAACACCCACCTCGCTACAACCTCCTTTCAGGTACTTGACAAACAGAGCAAGCTGATCTCAGACCACAACATAAACGTTCAAGTCATTCAAATGCCTCAGCATATAGGATTATAGAATATGCACAAGGGCCTTATTCTCTCATGCTACAGAAAAAGATATAAAACAAGATTTTTACTCACAAGGCACAGGAAGAAGTTCTCAGGAGATGCTGAAGCAGAAGGAGACTGTTAAAGCAAAACATGGGGAACAGCATCGCTGTTGCAACAAAGGCACCATCAGGGACTATTTGGCTCAGCTGCCTACTCCATTAACCTAATAGTGCCCAACCCTAAGAGGGAAATCCTGCTGCTAATGAACTCCCCGGCAAGCTCTCTTGGATTTAAAGGCCCAGGATTTAACATGGGGGCCTGATTTGAAGCTCACTGAAGTCAAGGGTTCCTGCTGCTGGCACTAATGCTTAATCTCTGTGCCTCAGTTCTGCTCAGCAATAACATTATTATGACTATAACAACAAAAATGCTATTTATACACTGTGCCTATCCTCTCTTGGGGAGAAAAAGCATAAATGCAAAACAATAAGAAGGTATTTGCCACTTAAAATAGCAAATGGATGAGGAACAGCCAGGGAAGGAAAAAGGTGGGTCCCACCTCCTGCCATAGCACATGGCAGCCCTACTCCCAGCTCAGGGCGTCACCACCCTCACGGCAGCAGGGGCAGAGGGACAGGATGCGATGCTCGATGCCTCCTGCCAGGGCAGGCCCCAGCAACTGCGAGGGGAGGAAAGAGGAGACGTGTTCCACCATCACAAGGCCTCTAGGACCCCTCCAGTTCAGGTGGGGTTGATTATTTAAGGCTGCTCAGCGTTGCAGCAAGGGAGCTGGTTAGGAAACCTCCCATAGAGTTGCCATCTGCATTTAAACTCAGTAAGTAAGTCAGGCACAAAGCTTGACAGGGGCAAGTAGTGAAGAAGGGATGCAGGTTTTGATTTTGAAAATTACTTTTAAACTGAGTCATTCCCCTGTGATGAAAGTCATGCTATGTATTAAAATAGGGGCGTAAGCCAGAAAAACATGCAGCATACTGTCCTCTGTAGGCACCCAGCAGTGCTAAGAGCAGGAGGGAGGCAGCAGTATCTGCAGCCTCTCAAGAATGTCTTCTGCTCTTTTAATAGTTCTCCTTGGGGGGGTGTGGAGGTTTGTATCATGTATCTTTCTCCTGTTGCTGAATCAAAAATAGTACACTGAGTCATTTGTTACAGGCAGTTAGACAGTCACCAGCCACGTTGAGCACGCGTCCCACCGCCCGCTCTAGTCCAGCTTACCCAAGGCCTCCTTCACACAAGGGTCTTCTCACCTCAAGCAGCAGCTTTGCTCGAGTGAGGTCTGGCACACTGATTAAATTCCTCTTTCTGCTGCAGCACGTTTTCAGCAGATGGGCAGATTACATCCTTTGATCCAAAAATCCACTGAAATGGGTGGGAATTTTTCTACTGTCTTCCAGGAAGCTTGGGTCAGGGCTGTTGGGTTTGAGATGTCCACCTTGGAATGGGGCAGCTGGCCCTGGATGAATGTCGGGCCACACAGGAACACGCACTGCAAAGAGCATTGACCCTGCCCATTTTTAGTGGCAACAACAGTATGACTTTGAGCATGGGGAGAGAGAAAGGTGTAACCAGGGAGCCTAAAATGCAGTGATTTTGAACATTCTCTTCTCCCTCAACCCTAACCTGAAGAGCTAAACCACTTTCCTTTCCACAGGGACCTGCAAAATGAACAACATTTTGCTATTGCCGTAGAATAATCTATGGTGGTTTACTAATAACCAGTTCCTAGGAATAGATTTTTCCGTGCTTTGTACAAGGAATCACTGAGAAAGTTGCAAGCTTGGCAATTTCACAGAGGTTTTTTGATTTCTAATATCTGTTTTATTTTTGTATTTTATTTCCCAAAGTACTCTTGTGCTTTATCCCAAATCACAACAATCTGTGCTAGCAGACCTACAATAATTACCTTTAGGGGTGACCGATGTACAAAGAAAGAGTGGAAGAGGAAGGAAACATGAAGAAACAAATTCAGTTTTCAAAGGACTATTAATTATTTGTTAGATTGGTATTACTAACTATTAATAAATAACTAACCACAAGAATCAGTTGCCACAAAGCCCTCCTAACACTGCTTCCAACAGGGCTCTGTTGTGACTTGTACCTTGCTCAACACACAGCAATATTTACCCACTGGATTGAGTAATGCTGATCATGCCCAGCCTGCAGTCTCGCCTTACAGGGCAGACTGAATTTTGACATTGGCCCTGTTGCTAACCTATGCTAGCATGTAAACCTTGGCCTTGTTAAAGACTTTTACACCAGCCTTTCACATTTGCTTTTTAGGTCTCGGATCTCTCACCTCAGCATCGTCACACCTTTGCTGGTGAGAAGGACTTCAAAAGAAAATGGTTTATTACTTCTTGGCATTGTCTTCCCACTGTGTCACTTGTGGATTTTAAATGTATTTATTTTGTGTCCCTGACCCTCTTTTGCCTTAACACGCAGCCTCTTGAGTTCAATTCTGGTTTGTACCTATCTTACAGGGAGATTTTCCTGCTGAAGTACACTGCTATAATACTATACTTACCATGTGCCTTGGGAGATAAAGAGACAAAGTTAGACCTTGTTACACTCTAATTTTGTATACATATGTCACTTGATTTCATTAGGAAATGCAACATGAAACTGATATGCTCAGTGGCTATGTTCCCACCAGCAGTCACTGCAAGTATTTTAAAACTATGCCATATAACATAAGTGTTCTCCAGTCTCTCTTTCTGATTAATAAGCTCTGTGATCCTTCTGTCCATCCAAACAGCTTAACAAAGTCCAATTCGAATGCACTAAACAGTGTGAACTATGAATTTAAACTGATAATGGTCTCTAGACTCTGAAGCACATGAAAGGCAATTCCCATGGATGCAGCTGGTTCCACCACACCCTAAATTCAGCAATGGGTCTGCTACAAAACCTACAGCTTCCCACTTCTTGTGTCTACATCCTCCTCTCGGTCAGGGCAAGCCCCAAGCATGTAGCCCCCAGCTTCCCTCCCACTGGTTTCTGTGCAGAGGAAATGTGGAGAGGTAGCAGCGGTGGGAGCCAGAGCGCATTCCCCCCAGCTGCTCTGCAGGACCCCAACTGCGATCCCACCTACCAAAAAGCAGATGTAGGCTGAGAGAGAAAATTCAAAAGCCCACTCCCTTTGGACTTCAGCTATGGAAAACGCAGCGTTTGCTCATTGCTAAGAATGAGGACTTTTCTACGTCAAATGATAGCACTCTGACGCCTTCTTCAGAACCTTCCTACAGAGAATGGGTGCGGTCAGCATAAGTACAACTTTAAGAACAATCTCAGATATTTGTGTTCCCAAATACTTTGCAAATGACAAAATGAAAGGATCCTCATAAAGAAGTAATATCCCTAGTACAAAAGAAATACACTTATGCTTCCTTGCTCTGCCCCTGAAACGCTTCTGAATATTTTAAATGGCGAAAGCACAGAGGAACTTAAAATTACAAGAAGCCTGAGATTCAAAATCACCAACACTTTGATTGAAATAATTCACTATGGTGATTTAATAGTGCAAATCCTGCCTTCCTCATAATATTATGATGCCTATTTATTGCAAGACGTCAGAAAATTAGGCAGATTCTTGTAAAATAGGTGACATAAAAGGTGGTCCTGAAAGCAGCCCAGCAAGTGCAAGCTGTTTCCTCCCATCTTTCCCCCCATCTCACAGTGAACAAAGAGAATTTTCCCTCTCTCTGTAGCACAGATTTCCCTGAGGGAAAAAGAGGCTTGCATCAGTTCTTGAAAATAGCTGCATGGTAGTGCTACTGAAATTGCTTCACATATAGGTCAAATCTTGACAAGCGTTTTAAAATGTTACCAGAGCTGAAGAGGTTTTATGCAAGAAACTTAAGGTGTATCTTACACATTGAAATAAGGCACTAAGGAGGCTAAGGAGAAGCCAATGATTTCAAGCCACTGGAAAGCTAACTCTAATATTTTATCTATGACTCTTGTAAGAATAGAGCAGTAGTATTGTGACAGGTGATAAAGAACAATGAACTTTCAAAGGAACAAAGGTGTCTATGAGATGCAAATAGCTCTACTGTAAGTGCCCTTCAGATGGGCGATGGACCAGAGGCAGTAAAAGGGAAAGCTGGAAAATAATGTAACAAGTAGACTCAGTCTTACAGAAGAAATTTAATCATCAAAGGCATTTAATCATTCCCTATTTTAAAAAATAGGATTTTTTATGATTACAAATGTAAAATATGCCTTTCCAAATTTTCTTTGCTGACAACTTGTTAATGCTAGTTTGACTGTCTTTTCATTGTGAAACACATACCACATTTTTAGAGCTGTTCACAGAATAGTATTGGTGTATTGGGAATTTGGAAACTGAACAGGCTTTAAGTGGCAGTCTGATAATGCTGATACAGATCTTCATAAAACTGAAATACATAAATACTGAAAATATAGGTACTATTTTATCATTTTAAAACAACCTTTGATTTTACCCAAACATTATTTCATTTTATTATCGATGCCTGAAAATATTCCATAGTCAATATGGAAGTTTTGTCACACTTTTGAATGAGTTTGTCATATTGTTACACTGACAAGGCATCAAAAATTTGCTATATTATTGCCAACACAACCTTTTCAGGTGTCTGTCGTGAACTACATAACACACAAGAACTTGATACTAGAAGCTCTTTGAATAATTAAGTTTGAAAGTAACTCGGTGCCCCTCAGCACAGCTTGTGTAAGCAGATGTTGGATCCGTTCTGTAATGCTTATTTAGGTTTTATTTGGACAACATTATCTTTTTTTACTTGAGTGGCATTTTGCCCTGTTAATAGCACACTGTAGTTAATACTGCTGCTATCTCCTAATAACCCTGCACAGAAATAAAATTGCTGCTGTTACTAACATCCCCAGAGAGAGGATTTGCAGGAGCGTGCTAAGGGGAATTGCTCCTTTTGTCACTGTGGAACTGAGGGGGTGAACGTGGCTCCTTCGTGTTTGTCAGTAAGTGCCAGATCTTGAATTCAGACAAAAACCAAGGCAGGCACTGGCTGTGTAGGAAGGTCAGGATGTAAATGGAAAGGGCATCGTTTCCTCAGCAGGAGTATGTTTTGTGACACAGCATCCCAGAAGTGACCACGCTGTCTTACACATCACTCCTTTCCCTAAGCACAAAAACCTGTGCTTCTCTTTTACAAAAGAGAAAGGAGTGAAAGGTTTTGCCTTTCAGCATATAATTTCAGCATTCAGCATTGCCCTTTCATTTAAAATATCTAATTCTATTTATATTCCCTGATTATCTAACATAATTCACTCTGACCTAAGGGAGAGATTAATTTTTTTACTGGGTATCCTATTGCCATGTGGCTCTGTGTGTGTGTGTGGATGTTACTTCATTTAGACAATTAGAATACAGAAATTCTCCTATTTATAATTAATTTCAGTTGTCTGCTATCTGCTACTCTTTCTAAAGGCAAAGCATTGCTTACTATCAGAAATGTACTGTCCAAAAAGGTATTCCTGAATGTTTTATTTCAGAAGTGTAAAGGGTTTCAAAATAAACAAAAGTAAATATTCAAATACATTTTATATTGTATGTGGTAGGAGTGGCTCCATACAACACAGTATGGATGGAGCAAACCTGGCAGTTAATTTATTTGAGACATAGAATATAATACTTAGACACTGCCAGCTCTGGTCTTGTCTCATACATAACATTGCCTGACCTTTTTGTTATAATTTAAATCCAGCCTACTTTATTAATTATTAATATTTTATTTTGCTATATAGGTTATTCAAGTTAGGAAAAAAAAAAAACAGTTAAAAACTACTGACTTTAGGACACTGCAAGACCCTAAGTACTGCAATCTCTGAGATAAATATACATTTATTTTTTTAGAAAATGTCATTACCTGCAGATTAATCAATGCAAAATGATCGTGCAATTAAATAGGACAGTCTGAATTGAAATTTAAAGCTGCAGACCATGATTTTCCTACTCCCAGTGCTGCTTGAAATCTCTCACACCTTTAAAAAAATATAATTAGCTTTAGATTTGTCCCACAATAAATAACACCAGAACATACCTTGTGCTACCAACCTGAATTTAAAAAAAAGTAAGAGGCCACCTCAGTGTTTCGAGTTTATGAGATCTTTCAGACACAAAGCCCTAACAGAGTTCCCCAGTCAGAAGGCATCAGGAAGGCTCATCGCTTATGGTAAACTTGGGCTTTAGCTTGACAGACCTCTTCCTTATTGTGCCTTTAGGGGACAATGGCATGCTGTCCATAATGCTCTTGTCCTCCTCCAGCTGCCTAGCAGTGCACGAAGGGGTGGGCACTTTCACCGTGTTGCCAAATTTAGAGTAGTCCACAGAGTATCGCCCATCTTCCTCTGCCACAATGGGCACAAACCTTTGGCCCCAGAGGATTTCATCCGCCAGGTAGGAGGTTCTGGCTTGCGTGGTGATGCCGGTGGTCTCCACCACCCCTTCCAAGATGACGATGATCTCCAGGTCCTCATGGTGGTGAAGGTTCAGGGGGGAGATGTCGTAGAGGGGGCTGTTCTTGTCTATCACGTGGTAGATGATGAGTGGGGAGACGAGGAAGATGCTGTTGCCCCCCACGGGGTTCTCCATCTGGATGTCAATCTGGTTGAGGGGCACCACCTCCCCCTCCAGGCTGGCAGTCTTCTTCACCACCTGCATGCGGATGGTGGCGCTGATGATCATGCTCTTCCGGAGGTCACCCACTCGCAGCATGAAGCAGAGCTTGCCCTCCCGCAGGGCGATGACCGCATGCTTGCTGAAGATGAGGGTCTCGGCCCGGCGGTGGGCCTGCGAGGTCTTCATGAAGATGCAACCCAGCATGATGGCGTTGATCACCAGCCCCACGATGTTCTGCACTATCAGCACCAGGATGGCAGCCGGGCATTCCTCCGTCACCATGCGTCCCCCGAAGCCGATCGTCACCTGCACCTCAATGGAGAAGAGGAAGGCGGAGGTGAAGGAGTGGATGCTGGTCACGCAGGGCACAAAGCCAGCCGGGGCCCCCGCCACCCCCTCTCCGGGGTCACGCTGCAGCCGGGTGCTGTGGTCCAGGTCTCCGTGGGCGAAGGCGATGAGCCACCAGACCATGCCAAAGAGCAGCCAGCTGCAGAGGAAGGACATGGTGAAGATGAGCAGCGTGTGGGGCCACTTGAGGTCCACCAGTGTGGTGAAGACGTCCTGGAGGAAGCGTCCCTGCTCACGGATGTTTTTATGGGCCACGTTGCAGGCACCGTTCTTGCCCACGAAACGCGCCCGCCGCTCCCGGGCGCGGTACCGGGCATGATCCGGCACATCCTCCGCCAGCCGGGTTAGCACGTACTCCTCGGGGATGATCCCCTTCCTCGACAGCATGGCTGCCCGCCGCCGCCGCTGCCGCCACTCCGCCGTTCAGCGCCGTCCCATGCAGCCGCCGCTCCGCCGGGGGCGGGAGTGGGGGGGGACGGCCGCGCCGCGGGGGCCGAGCGGGCGCACGGCGCCGCCGCAGCCCCCGCCGTAGCCGGTGCCGGCGGCCGCGGCGGGGAGGTGGCGGGGTCCGCGGTGGCCACCAGGCGGCGCCGCCGAGGCCGGGAGCGGCCGAGCCCGGCCCCACACGCCGGTTCCCGGCGTGTGGGGCCGGGCTCGGCCGCTCCCGGCCTCGATATTGCGGTCCCCGAG
Organism: Mycteria americana; assembly: GCF_035582795.1. NCBI lineage: Eukaryota > Metazoa > Chordata > Aves > Ciconiiformes > Ciconiidae > Mycteria > Mycteria americana. The sequence continues at coordinate 16,071,141 of NC_134369.1, forward strand.
CCGGTCCCGGCCCCTCGGCGAGCCCGAAGCGGAGGGACGAGGGCCTGAGGCGCTGCCGCGCGCGCCTCCGAGTAACGGTTGTTGGGCAACGGGCGCAACGGAAGGCGGTTAAAAACCGCTGGGCGCCGCTCCTCAGCGTCGCCCTGTGGGAAGGGAAGGGGAGAGCCGAGTCCCGGATTGCTCCGCGGTGAGCGCTGGGTGCGTTTCTTTACCTTTTTACCTCAGTTTTGTTTTTTTTTCCCCTGAAGAAGGGGGCGGTCGGGCTTTGGGCCGCGGTGGTGCGAGTGATCCCCTTTCCCCGGAGCCGATTTCTGTAAATATTTGTTCAAGGATGGATTTGCTGCCGGTACCTGGCTTCCATTAACAGCCGCTACTTCGCAGGATGGTGTGGTTTCAGGTTGGGCTATTATTCTGTGAAATAGAAAACAAAATGGTGCTGGGGATTTTTTTGAAGGAAATCTTTAATGCAAAAAAAAAAAAAATCCCGAAATTCAGCTGTGAGTCTTTCTGTAAGTAGGAGGAAAGCATTCATCTAGTGAATCAGGCAGGCAGTGGTAGGAAATATGCTTGAAGAGGCCAAGTTCAAGGACGTAATGGTTAAACAGAGACCTGGAACTAAAGGGGCTCATTCCCACTTACAAAATTTGCCAGAGTTATTTAGCCTTGACTAAGGAAGGATTTTTCTGAAAGAAGGAGCTCATGAAATGATGTAAGCTGTGACTGCTCAGGAAAATGTCTACTGTCCAAAGAGCAGTAAATGTGGCAAATGAATGACCCGTCCACAAATGGTTAACCCACAGTGACATGAACTTCCAGACAGACACCAAAATCGCCAGAAGAGGTGGCAAAAGGAGGCAGGAAGCTGGAGCCTGTGTGTGGCAGTATGATGTCTGTGCGTGTATAAATGCATACGTGTGTGCGTGCATATAAAGATGTACCTTTGTGACAAGCTGTGTTATTTAAAAACACTCTGATGTGACTGCTCCACTGTTTAAATAGCAATATTCTCATTCATGTGTTTGCTTACTCCTCTGATTTAAATATTTTTGTTTCTATTTCAGTTTAGACACCAAAGTTGTAGAGTTGCTGAAGCATCCTTCTGGATAAGAGGTTTTTCTTTAGTGCCAGTGGATTTATGATTATATTTTTCTAATTGTATGTGTCCATGGACTTTCCCTTCAGTTTTGGTACTAAGTGCTTTGGTACATACTGTAAGCAGTTATTGGCATTGATTGCCTGGGCAAGGCAATTGCCCAGTTGATGGCTGGGAGCCAGCCAGCTGGGGTTGAAATTAACTTTCACCACCTACAGCTACTTAACTGTGGCCCACATAGGGATTTCAGAATAGTATTTTTAAATAATCACTCTCAGTTCTCTGAGCAGTCATTATAGGTCTTGTAATTAAATGATTACTATTACTTTAGACTATTTCTACTTTTTATGTATGAATAGTTGCACCTCCTTGGACACATCCGTTCCTTTTGGAGGGGTCAGTTTCCCAATACTCCACACTTTCTATTGTTCTGGATCGTCTTTCTTGCTGCTTTGATAAATAAAACTAAAATGACAAGAAGATGCCCTGGCACCTGGCTGCCAGGCTGCTGAGTTTAGCAAAAGATACTTCCCCTTTCTCTGTATCACTTTGTCTGCTAGACATGTTTTGTGTGCTTGCTGTGAATGTCACCTGCACCTACACTTTTACTTTGTTAAGTACAGGATTTATATATACAATTTAACTTTAAAAAAAAAATTGTATTTTTTATGCTTTTCTTTCTAAACATTTAAAAAAACCCAAATGGATGAAGTAATTTGAAGATTTACTTGTCAAAGGCGTGGTTCTCCAGCTGATGGCAGCTTATAGTTACTTCCAGCATTTTGAAGTGAGCGTAAAGAGGCTCTATAACACCATGCAGTACTCACTGGTAACATTTCACACTCTTCCGGAGCTGGACATAGGTATTCAAGAGGCAGTCATGCCTTTTGTGCCATTTTTCCTTCCTTTTTTCTAATCGTCTTATTCTGTACCTTTTCCTCCAGAGGGCAGTAACTACATGACTCTAGAATGAAAAGAAACGTGTCGGGGAGGAGTGTTCTAAAGGGAAAGGTAAATTGCTTCATAGTCTGGTGCTAGGAAAGACCCATGGAGCCTACTACAGCAAGGGGTGTTGCATGAACACACTCACCATGTTGGTTTTAGGAATCCTGAACTCTATAGAGCTAGAAGGGTGTTTCCTTGTTTCCATTTCTGTTCTTTATTGGGACTGTCATTTGCCACTTCTTTTCCTTCACCTCTGAGCACTTGTTGGCTGAGATGGGACAGCAAAGCAAGTGGCTTCTGCTGAAGAACTTCTAGAGCAGAATAAAAAGAAGCCCTGTCTTTGTGGATCAAGTGACAGATACTCAAAAGAAAAAAGTGACAGATCTTCTGAGTGAGCCAACATATTTGTGTTAAGAGCTGCTGAACAAATTGGGCTTACAGGAACGAACAATCCCACTCTGTAGTATTAAATCATGAGGGGTAAGTTTTTCCACCCACAAAATAGGTTTTAGATTTCAAAACTCTCCCCCCCCGCCCCCGATTTATTCTAATTTTAATAGCTATCAAAGAAGATATTACTATAACTGTTAAATTAAAATTTAGTTGGCACCATGGTATTACTCTGCCTTTAGCAGTAGACCTTTCTTTCAAAGGCTGCACAGCGTTAGCCTAACATGAATTAAGCCTCACAAATCACCTTGCTGTACGAGTGGATAGACAGAAGAAAAGAGATTGGAGTTTGTTATGCAAAGCCACAGGGGAAGGCATGAGCAGGGCTGGGATGAGGGTTCATGTAGCAGGCATGCTGTGCTTCCCGGCCTTCCAAGGAAATAGCATTCCCTTAGAAATAAGTAGAACAGGATGAAATGGCCACACTAAGACCAGGGGATAAATGCTATAAAGGTTTTTTGCATAATGGGAGCATTTATAGAAAACAAACAAAACAAAACACACCTTGGTTGCATCTCCATGGGCAGCCTATCCCACTAACACCTTTGGGACTGAGCCAAGTCCCATCGCAGAGGAGAAATGAAAGTCGGGACATGGCAGCTCCCCTCAGCAGCTTCACATGGCTACTCTGGGACTATCTTGCACCCACCTTAGTACAGCACTTTGCTTAGTAATGCTTCATTGCCATGCAAAATACATTTGTGAGCCTGATTCAATAGCGACTTCTGGAATGCCTATCTCGAGGCAACAATTTTAATGACTCAGATAATGGCAGTGAGCCTCCCACCATAGAATAATGTTCTTGGATACTGCTTCTGGTCACTGTTGAGACTCTAACCCTTTGGAGTTAGGGGGCAGAAACTCCCTGGGACTTGGCCCTGTATAAACAAGACTAGATAAAATGTGCTGAGGAAATGTGAAGTGTATTATGTCCAAGTGGTAGCTAAGAGGCCTCCCTGTTCACACATATTTATCCAGCAGTGTGGTACCATTAAAAAGATACATAATCATTGGATATGAACCAACTCACTCACTCTACTCTCCTGCAATGCTGTTTTGTGAATATAAGCCCCATTTACAATGGAAAGGTATGACACTTGTACTTTGAATTCTTATTTCCTCATACTGCAAGATATAATACAGTCATCTTAGCGATATGCTGTGTCCTTTACTCCCTTGCATTCCTTTCCAGGTAAGGTTGTCAGATGCTTGTGGAATAGGAGCTAGTCCAAATTGCAGTGGCAAATCCCAGGCACTTTATTAAAAGCATATGAAACCTCACTTCTCTGTATCTCTCCTCTTGCAATTAGGATTTAGCATCTTCCACAGATGGTTGCAAAGCTTCTGAGGGTATCTTTCTGCAGCATGAGTTTGTGATGTCCTGCAGAGTGGTGTTTTCCTAAGCCTTTAGAGGATGAGATCCTGCCTTAGACCAGTGCTGGGCAGCTAGGAGACAGCACACACAGTAGCTGTGGTGGAAACCTGCTCTGCACTCGCTGTGCCCTTGTGCTACCCTGGAAGGATAGCCACCTGTCTCCCATTTCTTCTCTCTTAGCCCTAATGGATGCCTGGTATCCCAGGGTGAAAACACACCAATAGTTCTGCAGCTATTTTTTCTTTGAAGCTGCCCAGCAAAATGATTCCCTGGAGGAGATATCTCCCAACTGCCCATTTTCTCTCTTCATCTGTAGTAGGCAATGACACAGCTCATGCATTTCATCTGCATAGCTGTACTCTACCTCCTCACTTTTACTGTTGTTCATCCTACACTCTCCTGTTGGTTATATGTTCTCTGGCCCCAGTTTAATGCCCTTAGGTATTGCACAAATAACAGCAGGCAGATGCTGCAAATACTTCGCTGTGGAACTGGTAACACTACTTAAACAGCAACATCAGTTCTTCAGTTTTCCTTGCTCTCTGCTGTAGTGCTAGAATTAACGCATGTAACATATCACGTATCCCATGAGAACACTGGAATGTCTTTTTCTAGAAAATAAAGCCTTTAAAAAACAGATTCTAAATTAGTTGAGCCGGCTAAAGAGAGGAAAAAAAGAGAAAGGGGTTTTCCCAAGTGCTATTTGAATTCTTCAAAAAGGGGAAGAGGACAAAAATGGATGTAAAGCCAAAATTGCTATAGAAAGAATAAGGGTGAAAAATTCTATTGGGTCATTGACATTCTAATCCCTTAGCAATTAATAAATCCTGGAATAATTGTCACTATGAATTGATAGGGCATGGATATCTAGTTGTCCAGCCAAACTAGGATAATTTCAGTAGTTACAAGTTATCTTAATAAGTTTACATAATTTATTGGTAAGGATCACAGTGAATCTAGAAACAGTGTGACAGTGGGTGAAATATGTGAGACTAGGAGACAATGAGTCAAGCTCTCATGGCTCTGAGCTACAGTGAAAGGTTTAATACTCCTTATTTACCAGATTTGGAGGGGTAATTTCCAGATGAATTGGTACGTCTGTACTGGTCTGGAAACGGTGTGAATTAAACACTGATGCTTTATCACAGCCTGCCTCCTCTTAGCTTCCTCACAGTTTGGGAGGGAGTCTGGCTCAACCCCATTTGGAATCAGTATAGTATGATTCAATGGTGGTAGAGGTGAGGCAGCCTAAGAAAGACTAAACAAATCAGATTGTGATTAATTTCTAAAAGGTATTAAAGGAGACACCAAGAGACACAGGCACTATCAATAAACCACAATATAAAAAAAGTTTTATAGATTTTTATATTTAGATATTAAAGCTTTACAGAGTCATATGATTAAAAGAGATACAAGCTTTTGAGAAATACCTTTGGTATATAATTTTTCCTTCTGCATTTAGTCAGTCATGAGCATTATCTACAGTAGGGCTATGATGCATAAAAAATAACATGTTAATAAAATGACAGGAGATGTTTAAGAGTTACATAAAAACTCCATGCTGGCTATGTTTGTTTGATGTGTATCCTGTCATATTTCACCCATGTAGTTTGTTTCAACCATATTTCATGATTCTTTGGTAGCAAATAAAAAGAAGAATAGTAGTATACAAAAAAGGAAAGTACACGGATAATTCTTCCATGTTTCAGATGAAGAAAAATGGGTCATTTTATTAAAAAAGGAAAACCTCAATTTATTATGAAATAATATTTATTTACAGGTATTTTACATTTTTAGAAAATAATACAATTGTACTTTAAAATGCTTCATTTATTTTTATTACTTATCTGCTTGTACAAAAGAAGCAAAGACACTGTCTTCCTGTTCTAGCAGAACCTCAGGCTTGCCATATTCCAAAATAACCCCTCTCTTCATTACAATAACCAAATCTGCATTGAGGATCGTGTGCACGCGGTGCTGAAAAACAAATAAACAAAATGCCAGTTCAGTGTATCTATCAAATATATTCCAGGATAAGACAGACTCCCAGAAATTAATTTTCCTATCAAGTTCAAGTTTGATTAAGGCTACTTATCCTACTTTTCATTCTAATTTACTGTGCAAATACTGCAGATAAACATACAGACCAAGAGCCATGTGGATATTCAAGTACCTAAATTGCACAGAGGTACTTGAGTATGAATTGTCATATGAGTTCAGACTACAATGTCCCTAGCCCAGAGTCCTGCCACTGAGCATTGCCACAAGAAGGTAGCCAGGAAGAGTGGGTACAGGGCGAGTGAGTGCGGTACTGCATGTGGGTACTCTCCCAGTCCTGGACTACATCTAGATCAAGGGGGTTCCTGAGCTGGGTGTGGTTTGTCTATTTGTAACACTGAATAGATCTCTCTTCTAAGACCTTGCCCACATCTTCTCCTGAGCTTTCATAAACGTTCTGCATCCACATCCTTTGGAAAAGATTTTTCCAGGCTTGCTCCCCACTGCGTGAACAAGTACCCCCTTTTGTACGCTCTGGGCCACGCTGCTCAGAGGTTCATCTGATGCCTCTTCCCCCTTGCCTCATCATTTTGCAGACCTCTCTCACATGTCCTTATGTTGTCCTCCTTCCAGGCAGAAGAGGCCTAGCCTACCCAGCTGCTCCCCTTAAGGAGCAGTTCCCCACCTCTGATCATCCTTGTGCTTCTCAATATTTTTCAGTTGTAACCTGTCATTCTGGGGATAAGGAGACTGGAACTACACATGACATTCAAGGTATGTGCGAACTATGGACTTACACAGTGGTATGATGTTTTCTTTTTTGTTCTCTACCCTTTTCCTAGTAAGCCCTAAGATTTGATTAATTTATTTTATTAGGAAGAAACCTCCTCAGTTTTTTCCACAGTGAATACTGAAAATTAACTAATTTAGCTTTTCTGCAATACCGTTATCTTTCCTGAGCATTCCTTTCATGTATTGATCATCAAATGGCCCCATAGATTGACAGACTTCTTGCTTCCAGTGTGTTTCAGGGATTCATGGATTCATTATTAGTTTTGATGGCTTCCAGAAGCTGCTCTGATATGTTTTTTTTTGGGAGGGGGCCTGCCTTATTGCATTTTCACATGTAACATGTCAGAACTTACGATCATTTCTGTTTTCTTTATTTGGCTATGAGTTCAGTTTTTACAGGAATGCCTTCTTGTTTCTAATAGTCTTTTTATTTGTTTAGCCATACCAGCTTCTTTCTATCCTTACTCAAGCCTTTCCTAATAAATAGCATGCATTGGCTCTGGGATTTTTTAATAAAATCCTTCAGTAATTTCCACGATCCCTGTAGATTCAATTTTCTTTGCTTCCTCTTTTAGCTTTTTTTTTTTCTTCCCCATTTATTTTTGGATTTTGTTTTTAGCAAGCCTCCTCATTTTTACAGAATTCCACTTTTAAAAGTTGAGTGTAACTGCATTGGATTTTTTGGGTCTGCATTACTCCTGCAGGGATATTTAATCTCAGAATACTGTGGTCCCTGTTACACAGTCAGTCTTCACCCACAAGGTTCCTAATCAGATCTTAGGCACCCTCAGTACCAAAACAACTCTTGTATTTCCTTCTGTGGCTTCCTAGCCAGATGTTCCACGAAATAATCACTGACGGCATCTACAAATCTCATCTCTGCTGCAGTCCTTCTGTGACATTTACCCAGTCCACAGGCAGGGGGAGGGGACTGAAACATCACATTCCACTTGTACTCACTGCCGTTGTTGTCTGACCTCTTTCAGTCTAACACAATCAGTGCCACCATTCTGGTAAAGTAACATAGATGATAATATAGACCCAATACTATACTCTTCCTATTCCTATTCTTCCTAAGCACAAATTAGGAATATATGGCTTTCTCTGAAAAAAAAACCCAAACAACCCCAAACAAACAAACAAAACCAACCCAAACCACTACCCAAAACACCCCAAAAAACCTACGTTATGTTTCTATTACAGAGTGTTTTGAATGCAAACCCACCTGCTGTAAACACTTTTACATTTGGAAGTAAAAACATTCAAAGTAAGTTTATTCCAAAATGCTGTTTGTTTGAACTGTGCAGTTTAAAACTCACTGAGAGAGTGAAAGAGTAATAAAACTTTCTCAGGCTATCCCCAAACAAAATGAAAAAGATACATAAATGCAAAATGCAGTGCAACTCAGAATTTTCATGCAGAGAAATCTGGAGATTTCATGCCTATGATTCCTTTGCTTTTTTATAATGACACACTGAATGGATACCATAAGATAAATCAGGTTTTCTATTACACATTTGCCAGGTGAAAATAAAACATAATTGCTTTATCCAGTGGCAGAACTATCACACAATTTTACTTGTCCTTAGTTAAATGATTACTGTAGCTTGATGAAACTTATTCTTAGATTTCACAGTAGTCAAAGTCATATTATATTTTAAATTAGCCTAAAATGGGTAACAGAAAATAGACTGTGTAGTTAGATTACATGACTTTACAGGCAATCAGACTTAGCATCACGCAAGACATTTAAGAAGCTGTTGTTATGTATTTAAATAAGAAAGTAGTTTAAAATGGAAAAGAAAGCTTAAACACTGCATTAAAAAAAGATTAATGGCCAAATTAACACATTTATTAACATTGACAAGAAGTGACTAACGTGGCACTTCTGATTCTTGTTTGCATTAGAACGGCAGCAGAGACTGTACTTACTGCTATTGTAACCACGGTACGGTCAGCAAACGCAGTCATGACTACCTTCTGGAGTATGTTCTCCTACATAAAGAAAAACATTTGTTGCTTTTCAAACAGAAGTTACATGATAGGCACACAGACAGTAAGAAGGCTTAAGTAACCACTGATTTTTCCATGCTTTTATTGATCCTTCATTGCAGAAATGAAAAATTAACCACATGTCAGAACTAAGTCAGAGCCTGGTCTCCAGTTAGACAGCCCTGCTCACTCCTGCTGCCCCCACTGCCTCTGGGCTTCAGCGCACACAAGAGCTGTGCTCTGGCTCCCAAACCCCTGCTATCCTGACCTCAGTTTTACAGTGAGGAAATCAAAGGTGAATTCAGGGTGCTGCGAGGCTGCCTGCATGATGGCACCTCTGCAGTGCATTCTTCACCCTGCTGGAAGCCCAGGAATGTCCCAGCACACTGGGGACATCTAACACCAAGGGGTGGCAGGGATAAGCAAGGGAGCGTGCTGTACCTGGCATATTTAACAGTGGAGATGATATTTAAGATGGTCTTAACATACATAGTTCTCACTCAACAATTACTCATCCTTTGCTATTTAGGAAATGTTGTTGTGTACCAAACTGCCTAGAAATGTCACTAGCACAGATACCTTTATTTGCTCTTATCTGTTCTTTAGATATGTACCCTCAAGGGAGGAACTATATCCTCAATGCGTCAAAACTCAAAATGTGTTTTACCTGGGCTGGGTACAGTATAATTCCCAATGTTACTGACACTCAGCACACTAATATTTTACAAAACTAAAAATTGTAGCTGTTATAATAAGACTGAAAGAAGAAATGTTTCAGAAGACTGAAACATTTCTCATAACAACATAACAGAGGGAAAAAAATTTCCTAAGAATGTACTGTTCTATTTGGCTAAAATCCAGTCAGTGCACTATTATTGTGTGGTTTAACCTCTGTCTAGCAATTTCAGGCAATTAATGCAATAATCCAGTATGTCTTTTCTCCATCTTTGTTTATTTTTTTTACTCTACTTTCAAGCCTTCTAACTTCCTGACTTGTCCTGTCCACTATGCTGGGGAAATTTGTCTGCTTGCCAATTTACCCTTCACTGACCATCCCCAGCTGACCTTCCAAAGCTTTGTTTACTTTAGGAAATCAAACTGCCAAGGAAAATAACATGCTTCATTTTCCTAATGCCAGCAATGCTGGAATAACTATTAAACCCCTAGTAAAATGATTTAAAAGCTCTGTAGGTTAGTTAGTAATGGCTCACAACTACCTGGACTTGTAAACATGTCTGCATTAAATATGGTGTAAGCATATTACCGAGTAGATAGAATTGCTTTCCACCTTTTTCTTCGCATATTAGCAGTTGTCTCCCCCTCAAAGAAAGCAAGAAATCAGAAACACTCCAAACTCACTGTTGCCATGTCAATAGATGCTGTAGCTTCATCCATGATGAAGATGCTCGTCTTCCGCACAAAAGCCCTTGCTAGGCAGAACAGCTGTCTTTGGCCCTGGCTAAAGTTTTCACCCCCTTCTGTGACTATAGCATCTGGAAATGATATAGCAAAAACAGCATTTATGGGGTGTGCGTGTGTATGAGAGGGTCAGATCAGAGTAGAGCATATGTTTGGAAAATAATGACTCACTTCCAGCATAAAGATATTCAAAGTAACATTTCCTAGGTCTACAGTTGCTGGTGACCCAATTTTGCCTGTTTATTTCCATTGTTAAAAACAACCAGTACTTCTGTCTCACTATATTCTTTATATCTATTAGACATGAAAGTAGCCGAGGATGTTTAAGAGCGAGTTTTTCTGGAACACGTGCAGTCTAGGACACTGCATGCCCCTGTCAAAGTGGCATCCATTATTTCTTTACCCTAAGGCTTTACCATTTTTAAGGCTGGGGTTGGTTGTTTTTTTTTTTTTGCATGGTCAAATGATTCACACCTTTAAGCTTTTGAAATCTTTCTCCCTGGACATGACTATTGGAAAATACAAAAGAATATATTCTAGATAATACCTGACTTGTTGACACCTTATTTGAATTCACAAGACCCGTAACCCTCAATGCTTCATAACGAAGACATACTGAAATAAAATAATAATTTTACCCTTGATTTGAATAGAAACAGGATTCTGCCCCACAGGTGCAGTTGGTAAGGGGGTTAGATGGATATAGGAGCTTTGCCTGCAGGCAAGCACTTTTTGTCACCTTCCATAAACGTAAAAAGCTTTTTCTTCAGCAACTACCTTTTTAACAAATAGTAAATATGAAACAGCAATGTTGTGAACACTGGAAGCATTCTCAAGAAGGAAGTCTTATTACCTAGGCCCCCAGGGAGCGCTTTCACCACGTGCTTGAGCTGTGCTATTTCCAACGCTTCCCACAGCATGCTGTCAGTGCACTTCTTCTCAGGGTCCAAGTTAAACCTACAGTTACAGGTAATTCAAGAATATCAGTCAATATAAACTTCTGCAATGTATTTCTTCTTTTAGTGTGCTTAGAAACAAACTTGCAAATAATCAGAATCATATGCTAAAGATCTGGGCCTGATTCTGATCTATTGTTGGTATAAATCCACTGAATTTTGCAGACTTGGTCAACATTTATACCAATGTGATTAAGAACAAAATTTGACTCAGTTGAGCAGAATGGGAAAAGCTTCCTGTTTTGCAGATATCTTTGTGGTTTTAGAATTTATTTTGTTCTGAATAAAGTAAAGCAATTCTCATGTTTTACTAGAAAAAGCTCTGAAGAAAAAAAGCTGTGAATATAATCAGTTTAAATTAACATTCATTTTTTAAGAAAGGCCAAAATTCTACCATCTCTCCTTTTAAATCCAATGTCTCTTTGTTCTTTACTGCTATAGAAATGCTAAACAGAACAATCAAGCTTCATACTGAATTATGAAATGCAAGTCTTCACTACAACTGAACAAATCTTGGATTTATGAACAGATGAATGTTATTTTAGCTTACTGTAGCCCAGAAATGATAGCAACAAATGTGAATCTCATATCATATTAATATATAGAATGATAATCAGAAATAAAAGATCCAATGGTGCGTAGCACTTTTTATTTTTACTTTTTACTCCTACTGTGTGTGCTGTGAATGACCAATGCTGGCCTAAATACATTTTTTAATAGGTTAATTAATGAAACAAAGGTATAGAGTCACCTCATCTTCTGACATGAACGAATCATGTTCTATTCAGGCAAGTTCAGGAGATAATCTTGGGATCTGTAGTAGTGTGGAGTCAGCAGCAAATCACAGAAGCCTGTATAATCTTCAGTGAACTCTAATGACTTTTATGTAGAAACTGTAACTGCAGGTGATGTAACTGCACTGAGGATTGCACTGTTCCTTTCTAAGGTAAATGCCACAGACATAGGGAAGGACATTTGTTGGAAACTGTGGAGCTTTTTGCCACTGCTTCTACTGCATTGTCCTCTCAGAGAAAGAGGATTTGCATAGATATTCTCACAGATGAAAGAACATCTCAAAGACTAGAAGAGCAACACGAATAGAGGCTCCAGGATAAACTACCCCAGACCTCCCTCAGTACTTCTCATATTGTTCTATTGCTTCCTCTTTTTCTACATCCATTTTTTAGTCTGCATTTTTTCCATCTGGTTTTTTAAGGCAGACAGATGAAAACAGATGTAGGAGAAAGAAGGTTTCAAGAAGTGCTGGGTGGTTGCGTGTATTTGATCAGTGAGCTAAACCGATTACTCAATCCTGGAGGAATAAATAGTGACTTTCCCTAATTCCCAGGCATGGGGTGCCTTCTGCCGACAGCATGCTGACCAGGCTCAGGGACAGCATGCGGACCAGGCTCAGGGACAGGAAAGTTGCAGTCTGGCAGGGCTGGGTAAAAAGCACAGACAGAAGGCAGTGATCCTCCCTACTCCAACTGAGGAGGCCAGAATTGAACAGTTTGCTATCAGCAATTCTGTAAAAGTCATTATATGGTATAATTATAATATATAATGGCATATAAGTCATTATATGGTTTTTATTGCTGGTGCTTAATGCTTACCGGATTGTTCCGCTGAATAAAATAGGATCTTGGAGAATGATTGACAGCCTGGATCTCAACGTCTGTAAGGGGAGCTTAGCGATATCTATACCATCAATGATAATCCTTCCTATTCAAAAGAAAATGAGTAGGCTGCTAGACTGTTTATCATGCCACACAGCTGCTGGCAAAGACATGGCTCACTTTCAGCTTGCAATACAGTACAGCAGGAACAGGCCTTGAATTGCATATCCCCTTATTCACTAATGAAACAAGCTTTGGTTAAGCAGCAAGCACAATTGTCTTGAGACTAAGCCTCAGCTGGGAGGAATACGCAGTATACCTGTAATATTTTATGAATGATTAGACACACTACTTATCTGCTTGACCATTATAAACATCTATCAAACAAGAAGATAAGAGGTTACTTCAACCAGGGACTAGTTACCAGGGGGAACAAGTGTTTCAAAAAGCCAAACTACTATTGAGCACTTTGAAATTTTATCTCCAAGTACAACTGTCTGGCTCTGCATAAGGGCCCTTGTGGGCAATGGGGCTGGGAAACTGAGGCTAAAATTTTTGAGATGCACAGGAAGACACTCCATGAGGCACATGGACATGGCACACATAGCAGGAAATATGGCAGGAAATTCCAGGGCAGCAGGCCAAACTGCAATCCCCAATTGCTGAGTTTTCTGGGCCCAGTGGGTCCTATCCGTGCCTTGTGCGTGGATCCTTCATTGTACTTGAACGCTTTCCCCTTTTATGGTTTGCTCCTACTGCTGTGATTTAACAGCACAAAAGCACTTTTGCTTCTGTCAAGTAGAATTTTTATTGATCCAGCTTATCAATGGCACAGCTGTTAGGTGACAGATGATATCGTATTTAAACAAGGCCAGAGAGTGTGTCCTGCAGATTCAAAAATCGCACTTCAAAGCTGCTGCTGTTAAGGAAAGGACTATCAAAGCACCTTCAGGAGCTAAGCTTGACTGATATGCAAAAGTGTAATCTTACCCTCAAAGGTGTCAACCATTCTGAAAAATGCAAGAGAGAAGGAGGATTTTCCACTGCCCGTTCGGCCGCAGATCCCAATCTGTGACACAGAAAGCAGATGAACATCAGGTGAGCAGAAATGGATAACGTCTGTATTGGACACTTAAAGATGAGTGGATGGAGGAGCTGTTCTGATCCACACAATCCTCATGGCCTCCTGACAGTTCAGTCAAACTGAACTGGCCATAACAGAATCCCTAAGTTCACTCTTTGTCTTTAGGGGTCTGAGCATTTAGGGATAAATCAAGGCCAGTCGTATATACAGGAACAACAGGAGAGTGGCAATGATGGGAATAAAGGCAAGAGAGCCACACGGGTATGACGGAAAGTAGGTCTAACACAGTAGGGGCTCACTGTCGTTTCTTTTGGCGCTGTGTGCTGACAGCAGGGCACTGGGGTACTGAGAAGTGGTGTGTAGTTCTAACTTCTCACTCTAATGTATGCTGAAACACACCAAACTAAGAAACCCATAGACTCCTTTCCAGTGCACTACATTTGTTGACAGAAAAAATTCAGTAATTCAGTCATCAGAACATACTGTGGTATGTTTTTTCAGCTTTTTGATTTCTATGATGTGCTAGTCTAAAGAGCTTCTCAGAATCACTGCAGTTCTTTACCTTTTGTCCTGGAGAGATGTGGGCATTGACATGCTTTAGCACTGGCTTTAAGTTGCTGTCATATCGGACACTGAGGTTCTGGATTTGGATCTCCCCTCTGTCTGGCCAGTTCTGGGGAATCTGTGAGGAAGCTGCACCAGGAGCACAGGGGAAAAAGAAAACCAAAAAATCAACACTCTCATAATAAATTAATCAGCTCATTAAGTGGTTTACTACGTTTTTCATGGTAATACACTGCAAAATCATTAAAATTTCAGCAAGCTCTTTCTGCATGCTGCACAAAACTGCACTTACAAAGCAGCCCTTCGTAATTTTCAGCTTCTGTTTTGAGAAGGCCATTGATTCTTTTCACTGCACCCAGCTGGATCTCCATGTCAGCCAGGTTACGAACCATCCAATTCAGATAGTTAGACACCTGATGTAAAGCAAATACACTACTAAATTCCAGATTTTTAGTAGTTTGCAACATTTGACCAGCATGCAGTTTATATTCCTCCACAGTAACACTTGTTCAGCCTTCATAAGCTGAAGCTGTGAATGAACTGTATGGTACACATCAACAGGGTGACAACAATGACTAAAGGTTAAATTTCCTAACTGCAGTGCACAGATACTTTGGTACTATGGAGATCTGATCTACACCAACAGGAAAGAGGGAGGGGAACAGTAAAGACAGGTGAAAAGACATCTTCTTGGTAACTTAAGGTTTGGCAGTCTAGAATGATGTGCCAGGGCATGATTACAATTGATACACTGAAAAAATATTCTTCACAATGGAAGACAATATAAAAAATATGATGCAACTTGGCCATGTTTTGTTGACATATTTGAACTAACACTTTAATGAATATTTTATCTAAAAACTGAAGAAGGCATACACTCAAATATGTCAACCACTGAATGTGAACTGAAGTTAACACATGGTTTCAGTGATGTTACAGTACCCACTATAGATGTACAGACACCTTCGATCTTCCTGTTCATCTTTGTGCCCTGAAGAATTACAAAAACATGTTTGGGAGAGACAGAAAGGGTCCTGAGATTCTTACCATAAGAGCATAGGTTAGTCCCAAGCCTACAAGTCCTGAAGAGAGTTTACTATACAGGCAACTGGTAATAGAAGTGACAGCTGCTATGAGTACCACACATGCTCCAATGTACTCCTGAAGGAATATGAATAAGCTCCATCACTGTAAGTCTACAAATGATTAAAACGTTCTCATAACTTTGCATACCAAATAACAAACCCATTGCACAGTTTGAAATATAGGCAGAAAACACCACATAACTCCATAGACCCTACCTAGGAACTCATTCTCATTGCCTTTAGCGTGGCTGTGCTGTTTGGAAACGCTGCTGTACACAGAAGGCTGATGACTGACTGCTGGGAGGCACTGCAGTCGCTGCTGGGTGGCTACCATCCATATTTGTTCAAACAAGCACAGCATGTATCTATTAGTCGGACTGTGTCCACCCATGATGGGCTTTTGCTGCTTTAATTTAAATAATTAGTCATTTGACTTCCCACAGACAAGTCTTTGAATAAAATTATGTAACAGACTAGGAAATGACCTCTGTAGGAGGGAAACTGTCACTCGCTTATGTTTGTACTGTTTAGTGATATAGGCAATGATCAGAATTAGGGACTTCAGATGGTCTAGGACTGAACATATACAAGGGTAATAATATTTTAAGTTATACTCGATATCTGAATTTAAGTAGCAAAAGGTACCAGCTAAAATGGAGTCCAAAATAGAGGTTATAGAGTGTGACATGAAGTATCAGTTAACATACACTTAGCACATATAAAAGGAGCCCATGTTACCACAACAGCGGTACTACACCTGTATCTACCAAAGCCTGATACAAATATCACCACCCACAACATAAAATTCCTTGATTTGCTTCTGAAGGAATTAATTTTAATAAATAATTTCTCATGCCAGGCCACTTTACCGAGTATTCTAAGGAAACAGGCACCTGAATATCTTTGGCATTCTTCAGACGACCCACAACAGGCACAAACCTGTCTACGTCCTTCTGCTTATTACGAAAGCTTCCAAGATGCTGAAATGTTCCTGGGGAGCCACAAGGCAAAGGCCCGCTGCCACTGACTAACACAGTCCCATAAAGGCATCATGGCTGACAGCACAGCTCGACCAGCTCTGATCACTCTGCACACACAGAGGAGCCAATGTGACCTATAAAAACTATTGTCTTGGAGAAACAGCTGCAGGCTATGGGGAAAACTTGTACTCCGTTCACTTTCCAGGATGAGTTGGGCACATGTTCATTACAAACAGAGATACAGATATAAAGGGTAAAGGTATAGCTTCGAAACCCAGATGAGGCTGGGTAACTGTTGGGTGCCTCATCAGATTGCTTGGAACAAAGTCAAATAAATCCATTGTGTCTACACAAAAATAATGTACTTGCCATGCGGACTTCCAGCCAGCGATTGGCAGCTGTAAGGAAAAGGGAAGCAATGTTGTTGGAATCTGTGTATTCAAGAAGTTTTTGTCGAAATTTGGCTTCATACCTAAAAAAAAAAAAAAAGAGGAAAAAAAGAAAAAGAAAAAAGGGTCAGGGCTTGGTGTCTTGGAAAAATTAAAAGTAAAATTTAATTTTGGCTCATGGGCAGCTTGACGCAGGGTCTAAATCAGCCTATCAATAGTTCAGACTGATGTCATCTGTAGACTTGTATTACACATGCAAACTGTATTTTAAAGTATCTTCAGGACTAAATGGATGTTATTGCATTGATGAAACTCTATGTGGGACTTCTGGATCACACTGGTCATTTTCTAAATGTATTTTATCACATGGTGACTCTAAGAGAGACAAATCTGAAACTAAAAAAATTAAAAACATATATGAGAGAAATAATACGTGCATGTACTTGTGAAAATAAGTATTAGTACTGCAGAATGTAGTTCCTCTTCTCAATCATATAAATGCAAGTTTTAAAACGTGTATTACTGTAGCGCCTAGAAATTGTAACCATTTATAAAGTATAAATTCAAAATACCTCCAGCCATGGTAGCTCCAGTGTAAGACAAACATGTTTGTCTTTATCACTAAACAAATGGAGCACTTTGGAGTCCAAGCACATGGTGCAACAAAAAGTAACAGACTGGAAAAAACTGTGTCGTCCCCCCCCCCCCCCCCCAAATGAATTAGCCACAGAATACAAAAGAAGATTAATGGCAAATAGGTGTGTTTACATTTTATTATAGTGGATCTGCACCCACTCACCAGAATAGCTGCATCAATGAGTTCTGCCTTGAATTCAGCAGATAACTAGATAACAGATGACTCCTTGCTACACCTATTTAGACTGGGGTCTTGGCAAGCATGCAAGTCAGCCAGTCACCCCTTTTAGCTGGGCATATTTATTTGCATAGGTGTAAATTAATGTGACATTAATAATAAAGGGTATCAATAATTATGTCTAATAATAGAGAAGTCGTCTGGCACAAAAGCCGTTGCCAGGGTAGTAACAGAAGCTTGAAGGCCTGAACATCTAGTTTAAGCACCCAAAGCTTGCCTTTTTTCCTCCTTTATTACATTAGCAAGTTTAACAAACTTGCTAATCTCCCCCTATAAAACTTTGCCCTATTTATACCCTTAGCTATTATGGCTGCAACAAGCACTACTTATTTATAAACTCAGCTCTCTTTATACTGATATAAGAGAAAGATATGACAATGTTTTATTTAAGTATGAAGTACATGGCTTAGAGAAGCTTTCAAATTTGTTCACTGCAGAGTATCTTAGTCCTTCTTCTGAGTACAGTACAATAAAGTTACAACTTTACATAAATCATTTATGCTTTTCAAGAAAAGAAATAAGGGCCACTTTGTGGAAATAACTTAGCTGTTCACAACAGCCACATGCCAAGACATAAGAGATATGTCTGCTGTGTGCAATGGAGAATGGCCTGGGCCGGCTCCGAGCGTGTTGGTGTGTTTCATAGCCTAGCATGGTTGTTCCTGAAAGCGAGCATTAGTGTCATGCAGTGTCAGAGCTAGTGAGCCCTGCTTTTCCTCAGGACTAATTACCCTCAGTGCCCTACCATACAGAGATGGCTGTACTGCTTCTGGAACCAATTCAGCCACATTTAACTTTCCTATCTCTATATCATGAGGTATTATGTGATGGAGATATGCCTTAGAAGATGTGAGGTATGCATCATGAGTCACTCATGCATATGCACATGGAATGGGAATGCAGACGAAGTTACTGCTGTTGGTGGAGTACTGCAGAAGTATCAGAATTTCTCTTCAGAAAGTGTCCCCAGATTACCAGGCCTCTCAGAATACAGACCAGTCTTTGCAGAAGCCCTCACATTTACATTTTATTGATCTTTTAGCTATCTGGAGTACCAGACAGCAAACTATAAATCAGGCCAGGGCATCTGCTGAAGGTGTATTTATAGCTGCAGCAGTAGCTGTCTTTCTGACCTCCCCCCAGGATTTTTTGTACATTTCTTTCCTTATGCATTCTGAGAAAGTGCAGGACAGAGTTACCAAGGGTAAGGACACTCCAGGAACAACTGGCACCTCCTAACTTTATGACTGGATTCCTGAATTAGCGTTATTTTTAGGGATGCTCAAGCTAGCAAGTCTAAACTCCACTCCTGCTAATATGTTAGGCAGCTGAAAAGCTACACAGTCCTAAAAATAGCTAGGTTACCAGCTGATGCGGGAGGCTGGCAGGCAGATGCAATACAGAACTTACTGAACGCACATGGCTGCTGGGTCAGACACACATCAGTTACTGCAGGATTTAAGAAAAAGGAGGCACCAAACACAGTTCTTTGACAGAAGAATTCATTTCAAGGTGACAGGAAGAATCAAGAGGGAGTGCTCCAAATGACTGAAAATATTAGCTAGATGGCACTGAATATTATTCATTGTATCAACACCTGAAAATATACAGCCATAATACTCTAAAGATCCTATTGATGAAGTAGAAGTATATATGGATAACTGAGAAAAGCAACAGTTTGAAAGAGAAATTGAATTTCCTTAAAACTGAACATAGACATAGCTACAAACTAGAGAACACTGTAGGCACTTAATGTATTAAATATCCAATAACAGCAGTTAATGGAAAATACTATGCTGCTCTACCCCTCTTCAGAAAGCTACTTTCAGTCAAAAAGAAAAACTCTTACATTGGTTGTTCTTTCATTGAGCTTTTTATATCCTATTTAGAATAGTTTAAGAAAAGTTAACTTTGTGCATTACTTCTATTATAAAATTAACTTTATAGGTTAGGAGGAATAAGCACTACTGTTTCAAAGATAGAATAGTAACTAATAATTAACCAACAAAATGTGTAGACATCTAGATGAGATGGGTGTGGAAGACAGTTGACTGCATTTGAGTCAGCTGGGAAAAGACAAGAATAGCACTAGTATAGGGAAAGCAGCTGGTAAGCTCAGCAGTAGTTTTATTAGTACCTCTACTAGTATCAGTGTGACTGCCATTTTTGTAACACAGATACACAACCCAGGCACGTTATCAGGTATTCCTGGGCTGCTCTCCTGTGAGCTTATGTAGACGGAAAAATGAATCAAAAGAGGTGATGAAAGACTTTGTCTCCAGCTTGTGTATTTTCAAAATCAGTATAAATAACCATATTTTCAGCTAGCAACCTGAAAAATAACTTAGAGTGCTATTGTATCCTCTGAAGTCACTAGCATGCACAGTTTATCTTAGCAGGACATCAACTCATACACAAATAACTCTGGCATAACAAGTTAGTGCATATTAGTTGTTCCATGGAAACTGTCCAAGTGCACAGTCTGCCACACTGCATGCTGTGGTAATTGCAAGCTAATTTAGCTTCTCAAATCACATTTGCCCACAAGTTTTTCTTCAGGCTGTGTGCAAGCGTATGGAGAGTTACCGCAGGGCAGCTGACATACATTAGCTTGTTTTTCTACAGTAACTCCTTCACGTGCAAAATGCTTAAAGTTCTTCAGTGTTTTGGAGTTCCCCCTTACCAGTGTTTTGGGGACTCTGGATTTTCCAGGTGACCCAAATAACAATTAATTGTAACTGCACAATTGCAGAACAGAATCAGAGATAGATATTCAAAAGCGAGGTAATGTATATTTCTTAAAAAACTATACCTGAAGGCTCGGATGGTGGTAAGACCTTCAACAGTCTCTGAAAAATGGGAGAGTAATGGTAGCTGAGTGCTGTCATCCAGCTGCTGCAGGTCCCTGGAGTGGGTTATGAAAAGCATTTTGTAAAAAGCCAGTTTTGTTGTACACTTATTCTCTTCAAACAGGCCCAGGGAGTGAAAGGGAATATCTTCACAATAATTATATATGTAAGGTTCAGATAGATTGCAAAGCAGTGCTGCATGTCTGAGTAGGGAATGAAGACCTCAGGAGGATTTTTCTTTTAACATTTGAATACAAACAGTGCTAGAGTTCTGAATGGGTCTCTTCCCTTCACTGCCTTCCCTCATTCCTCCTATATTCCTATTTCTTATACTCAATTGTTTATTTATTTAAACACCATTCTGGCTCTATGCTGAATATAAATTTAATGGGATAAGAGCAAATAAGAGCTCGAGTTAAGCAGAAGGCAAAATGCAACTTCCTCTCTCTCTCTCTCCCCTCTCTATCCCCACAGGACGGCACAACTTCTCACTGAGCTAACAGTATAATTTATACACTCAGTAAATGAGAGCCCGCACTCATCATTATGTTGTTCTTCTCAATTTCATGTTTAGTCATCAAATCAGTGGAAGCACATGTGGAGTGAAATTCTACTTAGTCTCAGTTCCTTCCAGCAGGAAGTAAATTGGTTGCAGACTCCCTCTCGATCCATGCATACATGAAGGGGATAAATGCAGCATTGCTGCAAACAGTTCTTGAGTGCCACTGGGAGGAAGTTGTATGACTGTAGAAGGAGAAAAGTCACAGATATGGCTAAAATTTTTCAACTTGTTAAAAACTAAATGGCACCCAGGACAAGAGAGGATGCCCGTGCATTTTGGATCCTTAATGGGCAGCAGTACCACCATGGTTATACTGCATTCTCCAGCCTCTCCCTGGCTTTACAGATTTCCACTTCCACCTGGATAGGCAGACATCAGTTTCCCTGTTCTGTCACCACATTTTCTTGGACGTGCCCAGCATGCAGCCCTTGGGGAGGACAGAATCCAGTTGGTTTTTTGTGTCCTGTGAACTCTAAGAAACTTTGATCATGGACAAAGACCCTGCTCATGCTTCCCAGAAGTTCTGCTTGAGGAGCTGCAGACAAAGGCACTTGTAAAATGACACATTTTCACTATAGTGTATTTGGCTCGCTTCCAGACAGGGCCATGGCTTTGACGGGACCGAATTTAAACATGAAGTTCCCCAGCACTGCAATTCTGCAATGCAATCACGCATTGCAGGAGATGTTTGTATTGCCAGAATGATACTGGTTTATGCTCTTACCGTGATGCGACTCGGAAGTACTTCTGGATGAAGTAACACATGATTGCGAGGGGAACCAAGGCAATGAGAAACATTGGTGTGACATACGAGATGACAGCAAGAGCAGATACACACAGCAAAGTGGAACGACTCAAGCACTCCAGGGTAGCTGGAATGTGCTGTGTAGATAAAGAAGAGTAAGCACACAGAATCTTCCATAACATCAAGTTTAAAAGAGTATTATTTCATTTTCCTTTCTCCCACTTACACAATGAAAAAAATTTTGAGGATTTGAAACACTAAGCATACAGGTCTGCTTTTGAATTGACTGCTGGGTTTTGGGAAAGTCTGAAGGGATTCCTGTGGGGCTGCTGCACATGTCTGCCTTGTGGACCACAATCCTCATGTCAGAGGATTACAGACGGGATGCAATAGACGATTTCAGCATCTGCACCGATCATATGAACTGGCAGTGCAGTATGGAGTAAATACTGATAATTTCAATTTCAGTCATTTCTATTTTGGGCAACAGCATTTGTGTTTTTCTCATTTCATTTGCTCATGTGTGTCAAGTGAATGTGTTTGCCCACTTTTAAAAAAAGTAGATCCTCTTAATTTGGGGATATCACTATTGATCTAATTTCACTTCCCTTTCCTATATAGGGCATCTTAATCAAATAAATGGTTTTTCAATGTGCATTTAAGATGAGGAATTCATTCTGAACCCAGAAAATCATGATGCAAATTGATATAGTAGTCAAAATTATAGATCATCAGTAAACTTCATCCAAATGAGTGTATAATAAATGAAAATCCAGTCTTTCAGACTGGGAAAGACAGGATAACTTGGGAGCTTGAATATATTTATTCAGTACCTGGTCGATGGTATTGCAGTCAGCTGAAAATCTGTTCAATATACTTCCCAAAGGTGTTGTTTCAAAAAACCTAAAATGAGACAAGGAGTGGGAAAGATTACAATATTAATACTAGAATAGTTTTAATTTTTTTTTTCTGTCTTCCTTAAGCTAGGTACTGTATCACAGACACAAGCAAATAAATTGACAACCACAGTAAAGTTGGTCATTCCTCCCTGTAACCATGGCTTTCCAATAAAATTGCAGTCTTGACTGCAACCCAACAGCAAGCATGTCCTCAGCTCCCTCTACTGCCTAAGCTATGCAAATCACATGATTACATTTAAAAAAAATCCCTTCAGATTTGCAATTTGAGGCCTCTTCAATTCATGAAAAATGCGAACAACGTGAAATCACAAGTCTTGCATTTTTCTGGGAACAGAAATGCATAACTAAGAACAACCATTGGAATAATATATTAAAAGACCTTTCCTTTACATTTGCACATGCAAAATGCAAACCGTAATTGTTAACTGTTCCATAACTCATGTTGAACCTGAAGTCTAATTCTATCCTGAAAAAAAAAGTTTTTAAAAAGTATCTGAGGTTTTCCATGTATATTATTTCTCCATGACTTCTGGGTCAAATACAATTAGCTTAAAAATAAGAAGTATTTTTTCAGTAACAGCTGCAGGTTTGAGTCAAGCTACAACTTTCCTTTCATGCTGTAGAAATAAAATTTATGCAACACAACAAAGGCCTTTACCAGTATCTGTGCACCCCAGTGTACTCTAATGATACCTGTGACGACACTTGTCTAAGCTCATTATCTTTCATAGGCTTGCACAATCGCTGCCTGACAGTAAATTTTTCCAGTGATTAAGATTATGATGCACGCTATTAATGAATTATACAACACATTGATCAATAATTGTGTTTTCTCCCTAATTAAAAACAGCAAAGAGAAATTAAACATGCAAGGAAGTAACTCTCTAAAGTTGCAGTCAGGCAGGAGAGGCATTTGACTAGTGTCTAGGAACTCGAGCAGCCTGGATATCATTTTCAAAAATTCCTCAGTAGCTGGATACCTGGTGATTTTCAATGACACATTTTAAAAAAAGTGATTCACAATCACTTCTAAATAAAAACTGTGCTTAGAAGACTGCCTTGAAGTAAGGAACACAAAATGACTACAATACAATTTGTATTACAATCAGAGGAATACCTCATTGGAGCCAAAATAATTTTATTTAGTAAAGAAGAGTGTAGCTTTTTGGTGACTTTCAAGCCAGTCCACTCCACTGCTATTGATGTGACAAGACATAATACAATCCCAAGACAGCAGAGAATGCTGAAAACTTTGGAATATGGAGAATGGTTGAAATCCTAAGAAAGAAAGAAAGAGTAACAAAATTATTCACCGTAAATTATGTTTAAAATTTATTGTAAAAACACAAACACAAGACTCCCTAAATTAAACTGCCAATGATTTTCAACCATCTTAAACCACAATTTATTATCCTTTGGAGAGAGGAGTGTTTGCATGAAAGTAAGAGATTAATCAGAGATTTAAAATCATAGAATACTACAAAAAACCCTGAAAAGATACATTTGGTAGTTTCATCTGAAGAAACAAAGCATTTCGTATGGCTTTGTTGTTTTGGTCTATTTTTTTACTATGAACAGAATATAATAGTTTTTAATTTGAAATATTAATTTCATATTAAAACCCAGCATCAATAAAGCATCTTTTTAGAGATGAAAGTGTGCCTCCAGCAAAATCACACATGCACCTCCCAAACATTAATGTGGATTATTTGTAGGCACTAAATCCTGATAAAGAAAACAATCCCAGTTCTAACAAAATCCCTCCACTACTGCTTTATACATACAGAGTACCCTGCTAAGTAACACTGTAGTCAGTTCCATGCGGAATTCACATCAAAATCAACCAAAAAAGTGTGCTCATAAAAAAAACCCCAACTGTTTCCCATACGTTACAACACCTGACAGCCCTACTTGCAGTGAGAATGCAACAGTACAGGGAAAAGAAAAAAGAACTATGATATCAAAATTACTTTAGAGATCAAGGTCTTAGGCATATGGGCTAGATGATGAAAATACAACAAATCTAGCAAAAGGAGAACAACAATGCACAAAACTTAACTGCTACTTTTATTGCACTGTGTACCTGAAAATGCATTAACCCTCAAAATACTCTGGAGTGTCTCTATTACCAGAAATACAGCACATCTCATACAAATCTTGGAGCAGAGGTTGACAGTGGGAGATCACCACCGGTTAGATCGGAAGAGGAAGGGAAGAGGAAGGCGTTGCATACCGCACAGTGAGAGCAGTTCTTCAGCTCTAGCTCTGTCTTCCCAGAAATGGCCTCCGAGGTCCAGCGTGCCAGGCAGTAGTCAATGGCCACCATCACCGTGTGCTTCAGCAGCTGGGACAGAACCAGCAGCGGCAGAAGGAGGATCCCTGCTGCACTGAGGTACTTGCCACAGGCTCTCCAGGGCATCTTTGCTCTCTGATGCAGCACTGAAGACAGGTTATCTTCATCATCACTTTCTGTTACTTCTTCTGCAATGTGCATGAAAAAAGTACAGCCACACTGACGTACTCATACATACCTTTCATAGAGACTGGCAAGTGGCAGCTACAAAACAGGTCGTCTTATACAGGATAAAGAGTGGCTTTAAGGTGAAATTACCTGCTCAGGCATGCATGTATTAGCCTGCTAAAGTTAGTAGTAACGCATGCTAAAAAGATCCAAAAAACCTTAGCACTAGGTGATCAATGTCTCCAGTCATGTTTTTGCAATTTAAAAGTACTGGCTTGATAAAAATTAATTGATAAAAATTAACTTTTTCCTAGGTAAAACCTTAAACAAGTGTGCTTAGCTATTGACAGGTTTGAAGCTCACCCAGCTTAAATTATTCTATATTATTCCTCTTTCATTATCAAATTATGTTCAAGTGAAAATCATGTTCAATGAAAAAAAACCCCAAAAGTTTGGAGGAAGCTATGACTTCTGAATGCTTGAAATCACTGTAGTCCAGAGGTAAAATCAATGGAAACAGCACTCTTACAGACCACGACCCACATGAAAAATGATTATTCTCTTGCCAGTTTTAATTATGTTAATTAATTCTAAAATAATTTAACTGTGAACAGTAATGTAGTGGTACTGGGCTCAAAGGGTGCCCTTTTACCTTCATCCTCTTCATCATCCTTCAGCAGAGCTTCACGGGAATACATAGTCCTCCGGAGATTTGTTCTTTCCAAAACAGTTTTGCTTTCAATAATAGTCTCCTAAAAAAGGGACAGTTTGTGTGTTTTCAGCCAGTGATTTAATTTAAAAATTACTAGCTGTGACAAAACTTGTTTCCAATCAGAACATCAGAGAAAAATAAAAGTGAGAATCTTACAGCAGGCAGTCATAAGTGATGGATTTGCTACCTCTGTGTAAAACCAAAGGACATAAATTAGATATCTGACATTCATTTCAGGTTGTCAATCCCAACCCTCCTGCAATCTTAACTTGGACAGATATTCCTGAATTAAAAAGAACTAAGATTAATATCTCATTCTTCCCGTGTTGTAGTATTAAAGGCAAAATGTGTTAATGTTTTAGAGAGCTCGATATAAGCACATCTGAAAAACTTCTACCCAATGCAATGAGTAAATTCAGGCATATTTATAGAAGCAGTTGTCAGTATGGCACATTACCAATGTTTTTCCCCTAAAACGGCCCAATTTAATATTCCTTAGACAAAAACATTTTGATAGGGCTTCACTAACACGAATGGGTCAGAGGCCACAGTATCAAGGAGGTACGAGACGTCCAGGTGAAGGAACTTCTCTTAACAGATAAATAATAACAACAGTAACAGTGATACCACATTCATACTAAGTTAGAAATCACACACAGCATGTCAATCCTTGCTAATGCTTTCAGCCTAAGAAAAAAAACGTGTCACAGTTTTTGCAAATGTCGATTGCCCTGCCCATCAAACACCTTCTCCAGCTCTTGGTCTTGTCGATTCATTAATGTCTTCCAGTGTTCAAAGAGCTCAGTCTCTGATTTCTGAATGTCCTTGAGTGTTCCTTCTCTCTGGATGTTACCATCTTTCATTGCAATTATCTAAAAAGTTAGAAACACAAGTGGTGAGACAAATAGCCATGTACCTCTATTTATTTTAAAGCTATGTTGCTGTGTCTGGACAGAATTTTCTCTTTTCTTAAATAAAGAATATTTCTGTGAACAAATCTGTCTTTTCAACAGACAATGAAGTTCTCTCTCAACTCTAGCCCCTTTCCTCAAGATGCTGCAAAAACAGATACTTCCTGCACTTCATGCTTTCAGAAAGGAAGGCTGCTTTTAAGTAAGAAAGAAGAATAACGGGGTCCCCATCAGCAGACAGGAGAGTGCATTACTCTTCCTAAATACAAGTCATTAGCAAGATAAGATTTCGGAGTTCTCTTACCTCCTAAAAGGAAAAGGCTTTTAGCAACTCACTGTGCACAGCATGTTTTACCCTCATTCAGGCAATTAGATATGAGCATGCTGGCTCCACCGTCTGTTTGATATCATGGACCTGATAAGGAAAAGCTAGAGAATTTGAATCCCTAAAGCTCTTAAAAGCATAAATAGTAGACCCGCTATGAAAAAAAAGTATATATGCAAGACAAAGTCTGAAGGGTGTGGTTTCCAGGTTTATATCAGTGTAACTACATTATATACACAGTGTAACTATCTTCACTTTAGATCTGACAAGGAGAATTGGAGAATGAGGCGTGTGGATTGTAAACCCACGTGACATCATTAGAAAATAGTTAATGCAGTATTTATTTTTCTCTCTTCCTGGAAACTCAGAAATTTCCATGGAGGGTAAGAGAGAAATAATCTATTCCACTTATTGCTAAGAATTTACACCAGAGGAAAGGAAAAAATAAACAAGGATCTTTTTGTGGTCAATTTATTCAGGAAACCTGTAATTGGGCTGGACCCTGAATTCTTCTGAGGGTTTTGCTACGAAGATTTAGGAGGGTCAACACATATACTTCAAATTATATTTTTATTTAAAATTCCGTAATAAAATAAAATAAATATTCCTGCTGCACTCCATTGGGTAGAAATTGCTAAGGCTTAATGAGAACTGTGCTTAGGAAAAAAACCTGAACTATCTCTTAATAAATAATTTTTAATTATAAACTTAATTAATACAAATCCTCCCTGGCCTAGAGGCTGTTTGGAACAGTATATTTCATAAAACATTACTGAAACCCAATTAGAAGATAATAAAAATAAAATAATTATCATAGAGTATCTCATAAAACACGAACACCTAGAAATGGGTCTGACATTCATAAAGAAAATGAAAGAGATTATACTGATACAAGGCCATAGCTGTGCAGATCAAAAAAAAAGCTAATATATAACAACTGAAAAAGAGGAAGCTAAGATGGATTTCATAGGAGGGGAAGGAGGCAGAAAATTCCTGTATCCTGAGAGACACTAACCAGAAAACCAGAACTGTGTTTAGAACAGTAGTAATTCTTAAGGGTGTATAACTAGGGGTCAAGGTCACCGCAGACACCATAAAGGATAAATGCTGCCCACCAAAAACATGATCAGAACAAGATTAACTTCTATCTGCAACTTTATAGCAATATGAAGAACAGAAAGCAGC
The DNA here is from genome assembly GCF_035582795.1 of Mycteria americana. Lineage (NCBI taxonomy): Eukaryota > Metazoa > Chordata > Aves > Ciconiiformes > Ciconiidae > Mycteria > Mycteria americana. The sequence continues at coordinate 16,099,423 of NC_134369.1, forward strand.
TGAAATATGATTGTTTCTTGAGACAGAGTAACTGCTGCTATAGTCTGTGCAACATGCACATGACAGGGAAGTCCTGCTAGGAGGCATAACTGCAGTCATCAGTCCTCCTGGGCAAGAAGACCTGTGATGTTGTCGCTGCATAACTGGAGGAGAACTAAGTGCAAGGCCAGTGGGAGCCAATGAACAAAAAAAACCCAACAAAACAAACCTCTTTGCCCTACTTGATTTGCTTCATCTTTGACATTTGCAACTGGGAACTGCTGTAGAAAGCACACCTTCATTTTTTTTCTGTAAACTACAAGATATAACAAAGAAACCTAACAAAACAATTGACTACTACACATTTCTTAAAATTTTGCCAACATAGAAAGGGTAAAGATGTTCTTGATACATTATGTACTAGTACTAATTGCAAGGTAATACTGTTTTTTTCCTTATATCTCCATGCACCTCAATATCCATAAACACATCTTTTTCTGTGACAGCACAGACAAATCCCTAGTAACATCCCAGCAGAGGCAAATATGTTACTCAAACATTTCACTGTTTTGAGATAAAAAAATGAGCAACATTTTCCAATATAACTAATGTTTTTGGATACTCAATATATTTTAAATGCAGCCTGCTTTCATGAGAGTATTAAGTATCAGCTCTATGAAAATCCAACCTATTCGATGTGTTCTAAGATGGGAATCCCAAAATTATGGCACACTAAACTCATGGGCTAATTTTCAAAAGATCTTTCTTATGTCTCTTCTCACTAAACTACCACTTGGTGGAAAGATGAAGCGAAAGCCTTGTTTGTAGCAAGACATAATTGTGTCACATTCTTGCCTCCTCAGAAAGAAAGGGAAGAGCTTTCTTACCCAGTCAGCATGGGGTAAGTACTGCAGCTTGTGAGTTACTAGCACAATGGTCCGCTTGTCTTCCCGTAGCATTTTCAGGATCCCTTCTTGCATGAGATGGTCACTCAGGTGGATATCCAGTGCAGAAAATGGATCATCCTGTCATGAGGAAAAGAGGTCAGCTTTTGGAGCCAGCATTTACAGGATTTAAGGAAAGTGACAGATTTTAATACCGGTAAAACCAGGTAGATCAATATAGACAACCAAAAAAGGCCATCAGAAGATCAAAATTGTTTGGTTTCCTTAAATTACGTAAGAACAAACCTTGACCTGTCTTTTTGCAGTAAGTACTCAGACATACGGTAACATCAGCTGTGTAAATGCCATGATTTCCTGAGGCTTTCTGGGAACTGTTCCTCTCAACAGATGTGTTTCCTAGCCTACGTAACTGCAGTACCTTGTTTCTGTCAGACTCAAGACAATACAGCAATGTATGTCTATGGCATACGTTACACAAACTGCTCCAGGGACAGTGACAAAGAGCACATTTTTATTTCCCCTTGTATATAATTGCCTTCTCATTAATTTTTTTTTTTGTTCCGTAAATCAAAACTCTATTAACAAAGAATCACAAAAGGAGAAATATTGATCATTTTGATGACTCTGTTCAGATGCTTGATTTACGACCTAGATTATCTTACTGAATCAATGAATTATATGCAATTAATTTAGGCATAAGATAATCTGTACCATCTTTTGGGGGACTTGTTTACCTAATCCTATTTATATGGAATTACAAATCTATTATTTCTGCTTGCACTAGTGATACTGGCTGTAGGATTTACTTAGTATTATTATTTCATACTATGATATTACACTAATACCAGGATTTCTTAAAAATGTGACATCACTGCCACCACTTAGTTAGGGAGAGGTATAAGCAAAGAGGTGAGTGCTTTAGAAAATCCCCTTGAACTTTTATTCCCTCCAGTTTTGCAAGAATTTATATTGTGATTGCATTACATACTTTAGTATTGTTGCTTTCATGTATCTACAGAACTAAAAATATCTGAAATCAACAGTAAGATAAATATGACCACTGAAATTCTAATAAATCAGAGCATCATAACATAGAGCACTTAAAAAGTGCTTTTGAAACACAGTAACTTCCAACTGTGATACAGCATTTATTCTCAAAAATGTGTGTGCAACTGTGTGTGCACTGTGCTCACTGAGCAAGGATGTACGTTGCCAGCTTTACTGCTGCACTCTTCTGATCTGGCACAGACCTAAACATCATTCTGAGCCCCGAGTTTGTGCACAGCCACCTCGTATGCAATGCTGCACTTCTGGGGACTGTAAATGCCAGTTCACCGAACATGACATTGCACTGTGGAGTCAGGTGAGGCCGTTCATGAAGGCGGCACTCACCATATATGGTTATAATAATGCATTGATTACAAGACACCTGAAAAAACATCAGTTCATGCTACAGGACTAGTCCGACATGCGACAAATAAAACATGCTGAGTGAATGAATGTAATTAAGAATAAAATATGTAACAAATTATCACATGACCTTTTTCATATCTTGCAATGATCACAAGAAGTTCAGAGAATACGAAAGGTTATTGAATACGAGGTGCATGCTTGTGAGAGGGAAGTTTCATAAGCATTTGTTTACAAAATCAGTCTTAAAAGAACCGAGTGTTTGCAAATACTAACATACAGGATTCCTGATTATTTTTGAAAGACTAGTAACTGGAAAGAAGTTTATTTGTAGGTGCTTTTACATTATCAAACCGTAAGAGAACCTGCTACTATCAGGAGGTTATTGAGTGTCCTGCACAAAAGGACAAAAGTGACAAAACCAAGTTACGGCCCAATACTGGATCTGCTGATTTGCAGCACCTGGCCTGACTGCTGCATTCTGGTTATTGCCTGGAAATGCCCTACACATGAAGCAAGCACATATTGATCAGCCTAATGACAGGGAAAGCTTTAAGTAACCTCCCAGACTTTTAGGGATAACCTTTAATGCACGCAGCTTTTCTAATCCCATGTGACTCCCATCTTGCTGTCATAACAGCTGGATTCAAAGCTCCTTGAAAACTGAGCTTAAGAAGGAAAGCCAGCAAGCTCACTACTAGTGAGTGTGTAGCATGCATCCGTTTTCCGTTATTGAGTTTTTAGAGCCTGCTCTCACTCCTTTTTCCATAGCACTTCTGTTGAAGTTGGGACAGGATATACAACAAGCAGTTCAGGGTGGGAAGACAGCTTCATTCTTTACAGAAAGGAAACACCCCAGACACAGGACAACATTAATTTTAGACCCGAGACAGCTTAGGAATTTCATGAATACAGCTGAGACTACTAAATTTCCAATTACCAAAGATAAACACGTGGGTCAAAAAAAAATTTCAACAGACTGAGAGGGGAAGCATCAGCATTTCAATTTGTATCCTAATACCTATCTGTCTGTCTGCAGCATTTACAAAACGCTTCTTACCTGCAGGCTAGCTAACAACGGATATAAAATAAACAGTGCACATTTGGCTTAGCTCAGTGAAGCACAATGTTCTGTGTGTGTTACCCATGAAATACTCTAAATGCTTGCATCTCATGCTTCTGTTTGGAGCATAAACATAATGGCACCTACTCACCAGGAACACAACGTTTGTCTGCTGGTAAAGTGCTCTGGCCACACTGATACGCTGGCGCTGCCCTCCAGACAGATTAATACCCTGGAGATAAGCAGGAGAAAAACAATCAGACAGTTATAAAAACATCAACTGAATATTCATATTCTGATTGGATTATCCACAGAAGACTTTCTGGACAAAGAAACCCAGAGAAATTTTTCAAAAGTGTGGGCCTGCAATTCAGCTGGGACACAGTACACGAATTGTTGGAAAAGCCAGAGCAATCTGTCCAGAGCTGTACGCCATAGATACCAGAGGGACGGGAAACGTGTAATGGTTTGTGGGGACATAATGGTGTAGGTGGCATAGATATTCTGCAGGCAGTCTAAACTAGACTTCTACTCAAAAGTTAGCCTTATAGGTTTATTTATTTTTATTTTTATAATCCTATGCTGTCATACTATATCAGCTCCATTACATGCTGTAATCAGTAATAGCTCACTGGGAGGTCAGACCATGCTGGGGTGAACATTACCTGGTTGCTATTGTACTTGTTTTCAGCCCTCAGTCTCCTGCTACCACCCTGCTCTAAGTTACTTATCCCTCCTGTCATCCACCTGCAGTTTCACAAACACCTTTAAGCTCTCATAAGCCAGTACCGCTGCCAAAAGACACTACCCCCCCTTCTCCCTCCCCTCTGCTTCCCTCCTTCTGTCAAAAAACATTTGTTTGGCTACACAATGAATTGGGTTAGGAACTAATCCATTTAAAATTAACATGGCAGCCAGTGTGGAGATTAGGCATGGAAATGTATCCTTAAATGTATTCTTGTGTGGGGTGGTTTTGGGGGGTTTTTTTGTTTGTTTGTGACAGTGCCAGTATATGCCAGAGTAAAGTGTTTACAAATTTGTGACTTCTGTTTCCTTTCTTGTCACTCCCTAATCTTCTCTCATGTGATAAAGCTTAGCTTGCCCTTGATTAAACACCTGCCCTTTTTAAAATGAAGGGGCTCAAAAAATCTATGAATTATTTATTTTTATGTTACTCCTAAAGAAACCAAAAAATGCACTGTGAAGTCAGGATATCTGAGATAGCAGCCACAGAATTAGTCAAACATTCTGATAGCAGCACATTTAAATTATTGCATCTCACATAAACGACAGTGTTTCCATGTTTACTGAGCAACGAGCTTTCAGACTAATGACCCAAACGTACACTCAACTAAAAGATTACCTTTGTTGCCAAATAACCCGTAAGATTTTAAGAATGCAACAAAATAATAAAACCCCCTCTATATATTTAGAACAAAAATAGAAGCCTATAGCTGTTTACTGACCCTCTCTCCAATCTGGGTTTGGTCTCCATGAGGGAGAATGTCAATATCAGGCTGGAGGGAACAAGCATCAATTACTGCTTTGTACCTGCGGAAACAAAAAAGGTAACGCAAAATCCACACAGATACTGCTAAAGAAGCACATTTCCTACCTGCAGAGGAACAAAAATTAACCAGCTGGAAAAATCACACAGTGGAAAACATATTTGTTAGCCACTAATTGTTCTAATGGGATCTCTTTCAATCACGGGCAAGTAAATATTTCAGCTAAGAAAAAGCATCTTAGGTCAGCTTCCCAATTAAAAACATTTAATAGTTAAAACCAGGCAAAACAAGCACAACTTCTTCCGCGGTATATTGTTATTGTTTAGCATTTGCCTTTTTCATGCCCAGGGCCTTTGTTTCTTGTTTCAATATCCAAGGATGACAGAAAAAATGTGTGTAGGATGTGAATACATAGCCAACCACTTCTTAAGGGCAGGGAGGATGGAATGCCAGCAATTAACTTTTACATATTTTACAATGTTTGGTAGGCATTTATACTGAATAAAAAGGCAGCTCGTTAATCCTTCACAGTGTACCAAACACTGAAATTGTAATAAACAACGTTCCCACTCCCAAATGGCTAATGTCCTTCTAAGGAAGTTACACTAGTCTACTAGGTATAAGAAGAAAACACTGCATGCTGCACAAGCATGGTCCTGGGAAATGAAAACACTTCTACACTTAAGTGCAAGTGAGGCTGAACTCTGTCCCTTGTGTCCTTCAGGAAAAACATGGTCAAAGGCAGACTGCGCAGAACTCAAGGTCTTTTGTCACCTTCAGGCAGGTGCAGTACATTTGTTACTAGAGAGAGATGGGGACCCACACGCATGAACTGAGGCCTATGCAACTCCATTATTCAGCAAAAAGGGGAGTAAAGCATGGAACAGTGCTGAAACCTGTTACCTCTGTTTGTTAAAAGGGCTTTCAAATGTGATATTCTCTTCCACTGTGGCATTGAGCAACCAAGGCTTCTGTGATGCATATGCTACTGCTCCTCTTTTCCTGGGGAAAAAAAACCAAAGCAGATTCCCAGCTTACCAATGCAGGAGGCGTTTTTGGAAACCATTTTCTTGTAAAGGAAGAAACTGGTAATAAGTCTTCAAAAAACACCCTTTCACTTTTGTTCTTTAGGACAATCAATAGCTCTCCCCTCAAGGAAATACATAAGATGTTTTCAATTTCCAACAGAATGCTGAAAATGTTCACCTAACGGAAATTCAGTTTCTTCCTTCTTTTTCTGCTGTGAGGTGGGTTTCGGAGAGGCTAGCTCACTAACGCTGCCTCTTGAGCCCTGTGGATGGCAGGAGGAAAATTACCAAAGCCTGAATCCCAGCTCTGTTTGGACAGACTAATAAAAAAACGCATAGCAGATCACTAGTTAGGCAACATATTTCAAGAGGGATGTTCTAAAAAGTTTTTTTTAAGGTGTTAAAAAAACCCAAACAACTCCACACATACACAAAGGCAATTCCCCCCCACACACATACATTTATTTTCCCCATTCTAAGAAGAGAGCTTGAGTCATAAAGTAAATGGGTAGCCATGGGTAAAATCTTTCTATGTCTATAAAGACAAGAAAAGAGAACACAGACAAAAAATATTTGCTAAATTTCCTCCTGTGGAATTGCCCCCATAATGTAGCATCAGAAGGGACAACTTATCAGATATGGTCAACAGGATCTCCCCATGCATATTTTATTTCATAGGGATTATTATTATTACTATTTAAAAATAAAAGTATCTGCCTACTAGTGAAGTAATAGTGCTTTTGTTGGCTGTTGTGCACTAAGGACTTCAGTAAGGCAGAGCTGGGAGAAAGGAAACAATTTTTATTAGAGCAACTGATACTGTTGGAAAACTCATTGGCATATCACTGTTTCTCCAGAAAAGGGCCAAAAGAGGGATCATACACCTAAAAGCATATCTGTTTTCTTTCCAGCTATATCAGCTAATCCAATAAAAAGATAGGACCTCGCACCCAAACGTAGCCTTTGTCTGCTAGACAGCCATTACAGCAGCCTCTTTTTAGTTGGACCTGAATGCAATTCAAACCATGAGCTGCCAAATACACCAGGCACTTTATCTTTTTTTATCAGGAGTTAAGGTTACTTGCCCTGCTCATTTTTTCAGGCTTTCACCAAGCTTGCTTAGAAGTCATTATAGGATCCAATTTTCTTTGATGACCTGAAAGAACACACAGTTACACTACCCTGCTAAGATGCTTCCAAGTTCAAATGTCTGATGCCTCATTAGAATTTCATTACGTTTTATGAATTCTCTTTATTGGAAAATGAAACAGAAACAAAAAAAAAAAAAAGAAAAAAAAGACAGAAAAAATCCCCTAGGCAGCCCAGCCCACAGTCCCAAAATCTAATTCAAAGAGCATTCAGTTCTGCCTCAAGAGGGAAGCATTTTTTTTCAATTAGTATGAAATTTTCATCCCAATGATTAAGAAAAAATTGCTCTGAGCATTCCAAGATGAACATGTATTCCCTTCCCCTCCTTTTCATTGCTTGAAACTGTGCCTTTGCTGCCTTAATTCTCAATGTGATTGAAAAGTTACTTCTAATTTATTTTTTGAAAAATAGTAGCAAAGTTTTGAGGAAAACGTTTTTACAACATTTTCCTCAAAATGCGTTCTTTTGTTCAGTGAAGATACGGGCCAGTAAGCGCCAGTAAGATGCACTCCATGCTGAGAACCAGCACAATGCCTGGGAACACCATTTGCATTTGGCTTCCATTCTGCTTTTAGGCCATCAGTGAGAATTAATTCCTGCAAGGAGTTTGGGAACAAGCAATGAGCTTGCCAAAATGCATTATGGATTTAGAATTTAGCAAACCCCTCTTAAACTAAACTTAATTGCAAATTGACACCAGGATAACATACAGATCATATTTTGACATAAGCAAAAAGCTTGCAAGTGCTTCATCATATGAGAAATCTATGACATGTCTACAGTGCTTCTTACAGTAAAGAGGCAGTCAAACAGAACTTTTACTGAAACTGTGAGAAACATGTGGCTAAAAATCCAGAGAATAAAATTATCTGAAATGGAGTGTGCAACGCTTTCCCTGAAAGCCTTGAACCTAACCTAAGGTTTCACGCTTAAAAGACTGAATGCAAACAAATGGCTTAGCAGACAAAGACTTACGAGGAATTTATTCTGCAGGTGGAAGTAATTGCCTCCTACCCTCAGACTGCACAAACAAACATGTATTTTCATCAACGGAGTGTAATTTTTTGTCCTCTGATAACACAAGATAGACTGACCATAGCCTCTTAATTATCACAAAGAGGCAGACAGCAAAATCCAACCTTAGAATAAATAGGGAAAACCTTCCCTGAGCTCCCTGGAGACTATGCGCTTTGGCTAATATAGAATCAAGCCTGTTCATTAATTTAGAATCAGAAACCACATTGTCAAGATTGTTTGTTTAAAGTTATTAATCTAACTCTATCTTCACATTTCATTTTGTTAAGTCCAGTAGGCTCAGTACGCATTCAAGATCACTGAAAATGCAATAGTTAAGGGACATTCATGTATGAATCTCAGTGCCTTAATAAATCTACCAGGTCTGCACTGTTGGTGATTTTTAAAAGAAAATAGATGCACTTAAAATGCAATGGAGTTATGATTATAATGGTAGAGGAAATAATACATTGCAAAGCCTTTCCTGTGGGTTTTGGATTGCTGACTACAGTTTTATCTTGATTATTTTGCACAATTTGAATTTCTAATATCAGTCAACAATTCAAAATCAAATGTTCTCCAGGTAAGAGAGAAATGTGTACTGTCCTGTCCTACACTATTACTGCATGAACATAAAAACATGCTTCCATTATTTTCAGCCTGATGGTAGGTAATAGAACATTCTGACATTGCCAGTCCTGAGTATTCAGGAGCATACTTTTTTGCTGTTATTGAACTGCAAGGGTCACTTGCTTGTTTTTACTTCTAAATCTTGTAGTAGCTGCACACAGAGACAACCCATTTGCCTTCTAAGGAGGAGCAACTCATTAAACGCAGACACTTCTGAAGAATGTTCCCAGAGTCACAGAATGGCGGAAGTTGGAAGGGACCTCTGGAGGTTCCCGTTAGTTTTTAAAGTGCTGTACCTGAATTCCATGTCAACTGGAGATTCTTTCTCTGGGCTGCAGAAAACAAACACAAGGGTTTTTTATAAAAAAGTAAATGGTTTTAGACAATGCAAATAATACCTTGAAGTATTATCACTCTGCTATAATGAAAAATACAACAAAATGACTGCATAACAGAAATAAAACTCTTTTAAGTATGCTGAAATTCTGTACTACGTGACATTGACCAAAACCAGGTATGGTTAAAGCTTCAGTTCTGAGAAGCGCTAAACTACCTTTTAGAAAGTATTCAACACCTGTGAGCAAATGCTCAAGACCTCACAAGACTTTGGCTCAAAATACTCTCTGTTCTGAGAACACCAAAAATGTTCTACAGGATGCTAGTGCAACAAAACCACCAGGCTTATTCCTACAGCAGTTACCCAACATAACTAGGATTCCCAGAACCTATGATAATGTAGGTAATCGTTTCATACAGTCTAATATTCTTTCCTACTTTTCAATATGCTTGCTCTACTGTTGTGCATGTTATCTTACTGTTTGCTGTCCATCCCCATAACAGTTTCAAACATGTGAATGTTTAATTCTGATCATATTTCTCTTGTATCTTAATGGGTTCAAACGGTTTCACTTTAACTTGGCCCAGAAATTGCAGTCTCTCTTATACAGAAAGAACTGTGAGATTTCCAGTGCTCTTTCCCATGAGACTTAGTCGTTAGATACATGAAAGTCCCTCTCATACTACACACGGATGGGAGCAGAAGTTTTGCAGCACTCAGACTGACAACCAGGTCACAACTCTGAGAAATAACCCAGACTTTGCAGTCTGAGTTATTTCTGCAAATAACTCAGAATAACTCAAATAATGGGAGAGAAGAGGCTGATAAATCTAAAGAAAAGGCAGTAGAATAGTTGGTGCATCACAGAACCAAGAAAATATTCTGGTCAGTAGAAGACACACAGTTCAGCATAAGTCAAGAAAAGGGACATCATATGACATCTTTCCTCTGCTGATTTCAGTAACTAAGTTCTCACTGACTTCAGCAGGGATAGAATTGTCACTTTTACAAGGTTTACCATTCTGGAAGTTTGTGTGCCACACTAAAATGACAACCATGTCAGAAAGCTTTGCTCTCAGTTGATTTGGTAGATATTCCCAAAATCCAAACTGAGCTATGTTAATCAGGTAAAAATAATTTCCATGCAAGGATCCCTTGCCAACAGATGGACTAATCTGCTACTTTCCACACTTCTCAGTTTGCGTGTGCCTGAAGAATGCTAGGTGAGAAAATAAACTTATGACAGGATATAAAAAATGAAGAGAAGAGTAATGGGGAGAATTTGCTTTAATAAATGAAACCTTTAAAGCTATACTTGATTCTATTTTTTAAAGTGTAGCATTAAGGAATAATCTGGTTCAGACTTTAAAAGAAGGATTTTCGAAGACATACAGGACAGTTAGGATACGATTTTCAAAATTGCCAAATGGCAATGTTTTCATAAAGGAAATCCAGCTCTTATTTTTGTAAGTCACATAGGTGGTTTCGAAAATTGTACCCTAAGCTAATCAATGCAGCGAAAGTTCCACTGATTTTCAGAACTCTGACTCTGAAAATCTTAAGCAGAGATTTCAGAAACCTTTGGTTCCTTCTATTGCAATCAATTTAGTAGGAAGACCAATAATCGCATACAATACCATACCTGACATCTTCCCCCGTCTCACTGTCAGAAGTACAGCTGCATCACAAATAGAAAGCAAAGATTGTTTACTTAAGTAAGCACAGGCAATCTGCCCCAGAAAAAAACTATTAAATTCCACTTAGCGCACAGACTGCAAACAGTATTTATCACAGAGCTGCAGTGCAGCATCTGTTCCTTCTACACAAACTGACTTGATTTTAGCAGTCAAAAGAAAATTTGGTGACAGGCTTTTTTCCTTATAAACATTTAATTTGACTCAACAAATAAAATCACCTCCACTCTGTCCTGGAGGTGCTAACAGAACTGAGAAGTCCTAGTGTGACAAGAATGCAGTTCCATTTAAAAAAGGACATTTTCAGGGAAAACAAACTGATAATTTGTGATACTGTATTTTTCCATGGCAGTAACTGCACCTTTGCAGCATATAATGGGTTAATTTGAACCCCAAATCCCACCTTCAGTTGACTCGCAACATGCTGCGTTCTGTATCAACCTGTATGTATGAACCTGTTGCATATCATCAAGTAGCAACACATTCTTTACAGAAACTATGAAGGGGCTGAAATAGGGAATATCTTTTCCAGCCCTTCCATGCACAACACAAGGACCCTGAACAACGAACATCGGTTCTTGCTTCATGGACCACCCCGAAGAAGGCCAGGCATCCATTCCACCGGGGAACACCCTGGTGACTTGCAACACGTAGTATTTGTGCATGACAGCAACTCCCCCTCCACTGAGCTCTTTTCCCACACCAGCCTGCGAGACAGGCAGGAAACTGTGCGGCTCTCATAATCCATCAACGTAGCTCAAGAAGCAAAGATCAGCCAGGGTCCCCTGGGGCTAGCACAATTTGCCTGTCCTCACTGCAGGTGTGCAACTTTGCTCCAGTTCCTGCTCAGAAAGAGGGCAAAGCGCCACGCTCACAGGGCACGAATGATTCTCAGAGAGTAACACGAGGTGCAGCAGTGCACAGCGATGTCCCCTCTTTACCATGTTCGTTTGCTATACAGCCACAGGTGCCACAATTTTTGTAGGCAAGTATTGGAAGATCAATTCCCTGATCTGTGTTTCTGTTCTGCAGCTAGAAAAAATTAATTCTCCATCTGGAGTTTTAGCTCAGCCTTTTCAACCCACTTTTTCCCACTGTGACTTTGTTTCATCCCTCCTTTCCCCCGTTTCCTGCATACTCCTGGCAATTAAGGATGCATTTATCTCCTACCAGTGTTGAAATGTCAAAGTAATGCATGCTTGATAATAAGGTCTAGATCTAAATTTTCAAGGCATGTGGATGTCTAAAGATGCAAATATGTGCCTACTGAGATTTTCAAGCCTTCAGATTTCTATTTCCATTTAAATAAAATAAAATTAAGTACCTGGGTGTCTCTGAAAACTCCAGTAAACACATATTTATAAAAATCAATGTACTTTTTAGGCATCAAAATAACTCTAAAAATATTGTGATTTGATGGAAACAGTCAACTCCACATTGAGTAGAAGAAAATCTACTCTTAACAACCTTAACAAATCTAGCACTTCCTTCACATTATAAGGACTCTAGATTCACATGGGAGTATATATATCCTGTTTAGAAACAAATGACATAATTTTGTCTGAGCAAACTATTTCTCATTTAGGTCAATTTTCTGATATGATTTACTCCAAAAAACCTATACTATAAACTGCTCCCTGGACTTGAACTGGGACTATTTAAAGTGAGATACTGCCCAGAAAAAATTAGCATGGCATATACCATAATTATTTACTCAATAACCAGTCAAATCAATACTATTTACTATCTGTTCAGAATGTAAATAATGATTTCTCTATTTTTGTTAATCTCTAACCATATTATAAAATATTTATGCTGAGATGCTCTCAGCCTGCTTTAGACAAGGGGCAGTAATCTGAGCTGGATCTTCCAGGCACACACGGCAATACAAACAACAAAATAAAATCACAAATGAGCCAGCGCTCACTTCTGATTAGCCGATTTCTAGCCCAGGAATAAATTACATTTCTTTTTAAGGTTTTGAAACAAGTAATTTTTGCAGGAAGCAAATAAAGATGATATGCAGTTAATCCTGTTTTATCAATAGAGCATGGAGGCACAGAGGAGGGAAACAACTTGTGCAAGGTTATGCACTAGACCAAGGGAAGGGCCAGGAATAGAACCCAGATTTCCTGAGCACTGAGTGACATGTCAGCAGGATGTATCCTTCATCTTCATAGCTGTGACCTTGGAGGAAATTTGGAATGAAGTAATTCAGGATTACTCTGTAACGTGCATGACTGAAGCCAAGCATTTGTCTCATCCCAAAGAAGGAGCTGTAACAAGGATCCTACTGATTTTGGTGACACGTTTTATTGCCAGAGCTATGGCTACAAGCTCTGGTGATTACTTGATAAGACTACTCTCCTTGAACCCGGGGTAATGTTGCAGGTACCTGGTCAGGCATTAGTATTTTCTTATCAAATTAAGGCAGCTTTCATCTGATAGCTTTACAACACAGGTGTGCAGCCTACACTGACTGCATCTATCATTCTGAATAGACCAGTGCACATGGTAGCAGCTCTGAAAGATGAGACAAAACATAATCTGTTCCAGTGCAGCCAGCACTTGCAGTGCTAAGATTGTTTCAGCCGCAAGCCCCTTTATACATATCTGGCAGATAGCAAAGCAAATGTGATAACAACTGAATTTTACCTTGTGATACTTTGGCACATATAGAAGACATGAAAACCAGTTCTGACCTTTGCACTGTTGTGAAGCACATACTTCTAAACAAGCGCTATTTAAAAACACAGTCTGATCAAAGCCATCATGTCATCTGTTTTAGTTTAGCATCAGACATTCAAATTACACTTCTTAATCATGTTATGTCATCTGTAAAAAATTAGAGCCTTGCTGAAATGAAATTAGTTCACCTAATAAGGCTGCAGGGATTCTGTATGGTTCCTCACCATATTCTGATTTTCTGCTTAAGGAAGTATGTTTTAATGGATAGATCACCACATTCTGGAACTTTGGCTTCTGTTCTTGTCTCCCTCACCAGCTGAAGGGGTCACCTTCCTATGTTTCATTTTCCCCACCTATAAAATAGGGAACCTTCCTTCCTTGTACTGTTACTATTAAAGCATGTGCAATTCTGAGTAGTGTGAGTGGCTTACGCATGAAGGCTGGATATAAATAATATCTCTCTACAAACACTCAAGGAATTTGTGAGAATTGTTTAACAAAATCAGTGCAGAACCCACTGGGTAACAATGACTCTCTGTCCATCAGAGCGCGTGGATTTGACTTACAGTTGCACTGTCGTTCCTTCATTCCCAATCAACTGGAAATAAAATTGTTTCTCTAGGTTCTTCCACAATTTGCCAAGCTTTACCTACGAATAATTGTACCCCAAAAGGCAAAGTGTAGTCTGTATGGCTAGGAAGTCTAGTACTGTAAAATAAACAAGCCAAAAATGTTGACACCCATTGATCAGACAGTGTACTAGAGATGGCAGTAATTTACCAGAAACCACATACAGGAGTTGCAATATACTATACCACCTGTCATTTAGTTTGAGGGCCAAGACACCGAGCCCTAACAGTACAGCTGCTGGAGTTCGGTAGCATTTGTTTTGCTCCCTTCATGGCCAGTACAAAAGTTAGACACAAGTATAATCTATAACTGGCTGTCAGAGCGCAGCTGCTGCGTCCCCTTGGGAAAGGAGGGAAGGACGTGACTATCTCCCTCTTGTCAAATCAGGCAGGATGCACTGGGGGAGTACCCTGAGGTCACTGCCACTTATAAAAAACTCTTCAGTTTCTCAGGCACTAGACCAGTGCTGGGATGGAGCACACATCTAAAAGCACAGCCAGGGACCTCTCCCAGTGAGCCAGTACCTCTTTCTAGTTCCATTCAAAGACATGAGCTCAGGTCTGAAAGTGCAAATGCCATTCTGTAGCAGCACAACACATCAAGCTAATGATTTCTGATTTCAAATTAGATGCGATTTCACTCAGGTTATGTTGCTGGAGTGCAGAATGCCCAAGTATGGTTATCTGTTCCTATTAATGGAAAAGATAGCTTGTCTGACCCTGGCTGGGGGTTCTCTCTGATGTGCTCCCCTACCACCTAGGGTAAGGTTTTTATCTTGACTGTACACCTACAAAATCCCTGACCCCACAAACAGGTTCCCAGGATAGATTTTGACTTTTTTCTGCATTACTACTCAACTCAAACTTGAATTTTTAAATAGCACTACCTGCTCCAGAATATGTTCCCAGAGATCTTCTGCATCTCACCAAGTATGGCTAGCAAGAGAGATGACTTACCACAGCCAACCTGTCCTACAATCATTGTTAGCTGACCTGTGAGAGAAGAAGGTATATATAAGCTTCTGATTTACCAAACGCTCATGGAAAAACATCTTATTCTGTACATCTGATGCCATTTGGTACCTTGGGGGATTCGGATATCAATGTTGGACAATGCTGGAGGACCTTCAGGTGTCCAAGTGAAAAATCCATTTGTGATCTATGCCAAGGTGGAGAGAAATAAGAAACAGAAAACCAGCTTTAGAGTTAACTTCTTTTTTTAACATCAGAGACACTTCTTCTGTTTTCCTTACACTGAGCATAGGAACAGATTCAGCCTTTGCTCAATGCAGGAAACAGTCCTTCGAGTGACAGATTTTGTGAACATCGTGCAAGAATCTCTGAACTCAAGCACAACAATTAGAAAATTACAGAAAATTCCTGAGGAAAAAGAAGTTGCTGTTTAGGGTTTCTTTTGTTTTGTCATTTGTAAGGTGGGCACACAAAATAAGTGAAATGATTACAACACGATTAAATTATATACAGGGTCACGGTTTGCTCTCTGCAGAGCACTGAATGTCACTCTAGGCACACTGAAGCATATACAGCAATTACACAGTCCAAATTCCAAGCAGATTTGCAGAACTTTCCACAGAAATTAGATGTTGCTGCCTATTACAGTATTTTCCTTTGTATTTCTGATATGATTCTCAGATAACCTAGGCTTTGCTAGATACAGAAATCTTTTCACTGAAAAAGACTAAAAACAAGAAACAAAGCCTGTTCAGGACTTTAAATGGAGGAGATTTCCATGGATACTGTGAAAAATAGGAAACAGGAGACAATTTTAAAAGGCCTGTATTTATACAGGACCGTCTTCTCTCACTTTTTCAGAGCCACTGAAGCCTTCAAAGCCTTTCAGCAATGCGAGGTACAGCATTTTTTGATCCGAGAAGAGTGGAATGGGACACTTTTATCCTACCCTGGAGAAAAAAGTTATGTTCTTATCTTGGGAAACAACCTGAAAAAATGAGCAAAAGAAAGTGCAGTGTTCCTCCCCCTAGATTACTGAAGGCAGCCAGAGGATCCTCTCCTGAAAAATGCCCCTTCACGGGCAACGAGCTGCAGACAGACGGTACTTGGTCACTGCAGAAGTTCCCTGACCCAGGTGCTGCCGGTGACAAGGATGTCAGCAGATGGAGCCAAAGATTATAACTGCTCCTGCCTTTCTATTCAAGACTTTCTAAATACTGTCCTTACAGAGGCTACTGCTCTGGCCTCTCCTTTGTGACAAACTCCTTTGTTGTCACTCCAGGTTGCCTTTTGATCCAACACCCCACCCCAAACCCTCTCTCCAATATTCCTCTTACATTCCTGGAAGTCTATTCAAGAAGGATCCTGCACCAAAGCAGCATGTCAGATGACAGCCTCTAAAAAAACCTGAAAGTACTACCAGTTGTCCTACTTAGTCCCATGAAACTGAATTATTCATTCTCTTGTGCCGGAAATGCAAATGTAATAGCAGACTTCCTAAATAAACAGCATCACCACTATAACAACCACCAGGATTTTTCATACTTCTGGCCATTTCCATAGCACATTAAGAGCATCAGTCTTCAAAGTGGCATGGGTAATTTTAATTTTTTCTTCAAAGAAGTTAGGTCTTTGGGGGTTAGTTTTTAACTTCTTCTTGAAAGGCTACGAGGAAGTCCAAAAGAGGAAGGGAAGATCCATGACAAGATTACTTTAGGAATGTCTGAAACAAATTCTTTTGAATTTTCTTCATACCATTTTTCTGTACAGGCATTGGAAATGGAAGAAAGTGTCTGGCATACACAAAAGGTTGGACCAGATGATCTTTCGAGGTTCCTTCCAACCTGGGCTGTTCTATGTTCTAAGTCAAAAATTTTTGTTATGAGAACAGGGCTAATGACTTAAACACTTTAAATAGAAAACTGCTGAGTGAAATCTAGAGGGATATACACAGCTAATCACAACATAGAGGTCAGTAGTCAACTCTTAAAATGGAAGACATAGAAAAGAAAGGTGGAGGTTAATCTCTGACATGAGCACAAATGTCTGACAGTTCACATCAAACGCTAGTTCTTGAATTTGAAACTGCCATCAGAATACAAAAGTGACTGTTAGTGAGCTATAGTAACAGTGTTATTAGAGCGACCTTCATATCACCTTTACACAAAAGTCATCTGCTTCTGTGATGTTAATGGGTCTTCTCATGTGAGAGCTGTAATTGTTCCAGTCCTCCCTGGCAGGCCTCTTGCGGTTAACAACCTTGAGTGGCTGTGCAAAATCAGAAAGACAGAAATAAGCAGTAATTGGTGGCAGCACGAGCAAAATGTCCTAAACACAAGCAGCCATGTTATGACCTATACAGTTCAGGGTATTAACAAAAGAGTTTTTGCAATTGCAAGAAACAATCAGTAGGAAATGGAAAAGTAAAAAATTTATTCTGGGTACAAGTTAATCCAGCCACTTCACCTGCAATTAAACAGCATTACTCACCACCGCCTGGTATTTGCTGTGATTATCTGCACTTCTTAGCTCTGAAGATTTATCATGCTCTTCTCCAATTTCTTCACTTGACAGGAATTCACTTAGTTTCTGCACACTGAAAGGGAAAAAACAGAATCACACCTCAACCTGAAATGCAAAACTTTTGTTCACTGCAATGTTTATTATAGAGAGCATCCCTTTTAGTATTTCAACCACTGTCTGCTGCATAGTTTGTTTGTTTTCATTTTGTTACAGGTGTATGAAAATGTGCAATGGGAAGTTACTGCAAGGAAGCTGACAAAACCTGCCCTGTTGTCTATTAACAGCTACGACATTTTAATGGTTTGTGCAGATGCTCCTCAAGTCTTGTCTTTTCTGATACCACCAGAGGGATTACACAAAAGATTTTTTCAGGCATTTGGTGGGATGCAGACCAGCTACCTCAGTAGCTCATTTTGAAGCTGCGTGCTGAAGTAGAATTAAAGTCATTTATATTACTGAAGTGTTGCACAGTCAGTTCTACTGAACAGTCTTATGTACACTAGCAGTCTGATGAAAGCCATACACTGCGAGCTAAATTCAACTAGCTGTGATGAAATACGAAGTGTATGAGGTAACGTGATAAAGGAATATACCTTAACAGAACAGTGTTCAACAGATGAGATATAAAAGGAATCCTGACAACCAGCAACAAAGGAGAAGGCATAAAATCTTCACAAGCTGCTACAGATTTAATTAGCGAAGAGATAATGTGCCTTTATTATGACATTTAACAGATCATGACATCAATTTTATCTCTGTACCTGACTTTATAAAGTGTATGTCTAATCTACTTACAGGGACAGCAAATGAAATTTGTAAAGGAAGCGGGCTGTATCATGAACTCAACATCAAAGGGGCTCAATTAGCTGGAAATAAGTTAACTATCAGTCTCCAAAATGATAAAGTGCCAGAAGGCCTTAAGTTCCTAAAAATAAATTTATGGAGAAGGACTGAAATAATTTATTTCAATATTTAGCCTTAGGCTAGTTGGGGAGAAACAGGCGAACGATGCCACTGTGGCATAGTGATATGTGGCTATCTGTTAGTATGCACATCTTAAAAAATAAAAATAAACCCCTCAGCATTTATTTTGCATTCCACTGCCAGGGATTTCTTCTTCAGAAGGGGACTTGCTTTCCTCTAAGAACCTCATGAGATACCCCACTGGTGCCAAAACAGTGCCTGGACCAAGGCAGCACAGGACTGCCTAAGGCAGACTCCCTGTACAGTTAGCACTTGTCCTGGAAGCAGACATCGAAACCACCTGGGGACTCCCTAGGAGAGAACTGGTTCTACAGTTCTTCTGTCAACCTGCCCACTTGCTAATGGCAGCTGAGGACTAAGAGATACACAGTGGGGTGAATTTAGCTACAGCAGGTACTACAATCTAAGCAACTGAAAAGGGGGAGAATAACTATTTGGGATGGGATAAGAGGAGTAGTAACTAATTCAGGCTCAATGCTGGACCAAAATTTCTTAATGGGAACGGCTATTATCTCAAAGGAAGAAATCAGAAGCCCCATCACTAGAGATATTTATATCTATTTGCACAAAGCTCTGGAAAACAGGGGTAGGAATGATCTTACCTTTTTTGTTCAGTGAACCAGGTGTTTAAAAGAACATTTTAAATGTCTCTAAATGGACCAAATGATGGTTTAGATGCTGCCTACATGGAGTCGGCATGCAGCTGCAGCTACATTCTCTATAGAAAAATTACACTGACATTTGAATAATTGCTGTAAAGGTATAAAGAGCAGATACAGAAGTCCCCTGTGTATCTGCTCCAGGGTCTAGAGGGGGAGGAAGAGAAGACAGCAAACATATGCTTGGACCATGCATACCCAAACAAGACCATGTCTCTATTAAGCCATTCAATAGTTTGATTTTTGCTCTCTGCTCTCTGGTTGTGTATCAAGGTGGCTGTACTCTAAGTGCCAAGACTTCTCTCTGCAAGCCCTCTGCCCAGTGCTCTGCTTAATTCTGGAATTGCTGCTCCTGTGGCGACTACTGAGGAAACACAGTATAGCTGTGAGAAAATATTTTGTTAGAGGCAGCAACTCGTATTTCAGGATGCCACGCCGTTCTACACTCTTAAAGAATAAAAAAAGTACGTTCTCTGCAGAGCTCTCGCTGACATCGCAATTTCACTAGTATTCCAATATCTCCATGGGGGAGCTTATTTTCAAGCCACAGAACAGACGTATATTTGCACAGCTGGCTGAAAAAGCGGTTTCATATTAAACCCAGTAAGATACATAATGCCACTCTTGCTACTTGACCTTTGCTGATGGAAAACTGTACGGTGTACCCTTTGTCCTTGAAGACCTCACATTTAAGAAATACATCGATTGGCTGCTCAGTTTTAATTTTCAATGGCACAAACACACTACATATTAAAAAAACTTTTCAAAGAGATGACAGAATTTCTCACCTTCCTGAAGTCTTTCAACAGCTCCCCTCCCCCTCTCAGAAGCAAACACCCTAGCCCCATAACTTGGAAAGTTTGCAGGGGCCCTATGTGGAACAGAAGCTTTAAATCTGTTTTACCACTGGAATCAATCACACAGTTGTTCTGATAGCATCAATGACAATCCATGAGGATGCTTTGCAATTGGGCACGCGTGTAATGATTAAAGATACTGACAAGTTCATTTGTGGAGATTATTGTCCTTAATAGCATCTGGCACCAGAGACTGTAGCCAATATTAACAGAGCAGGGCTTGTGAAGTGCCTGAGATGCAGAGCCAGTAACACCCTCTTAGTATCCTTTATGTGCTGGTCTCACTGCTGGATCATCTTCTGCTTCACTTAGTTCCTTTCTGTCACTACAGGAGAAGCTGTCTTGTACACTTGCTGAGACCAATTAGAATATCTCAGCCTAAAGAAAGCTGAAGTACAACGTTATCAGGTTAGGTTACCTTTACCTGACCTTACTGATCAGCTACTTATTAGCAGGAAGGTGTAACAGCAGGACACAGTTATAGCAAGTAAACGTTAGTTTTGCTCAACTGGCACAAACACAGCTTTCTAATAACTGTCTGCTTTTTCACATTTACCAAACTATTTAAGCAAGCATGTGTTTGCATGGGTTGAAAATATCCGGCACATACTTCCAAAACATTGCACTGAAGGATGGGGTACTCCGAAGACCCATCCAGAGTAGCACCAGCAGCACTATGGAGCAACGCACTCTGGAACACTACCTGGGTTACTGTGATACAGACAGCCAGGAAGACAAGGGTCACGTCAACTTTGTTACAGAGTTTGAACCGGGGGATTCCTGTCTGCACTACAAATGGCAGAGCAATAGCCTGCTAACAAGAAGATAACTACAGAATAACTCATGAAGAACTCCTGGCTAGCAACAAGTAATACTTGGTTCATACTAATTGCTTTAGAATTGTTCCTGCAGCATTAACAGGCACACAGTTCATTTACGAAGAAATCCTTAGACAAGCCAAAATAAATGCCCATTACCAATGCCAGTGTGGGCCCCCAGATACTTTGCTGGCTGCAATCTTAGCATGACAATCTTAGCCATGACTCTAGGGACTACCACAGTGGCTGCAAAAAATTTCATGCCAGCCGCTGACGCTCTCAGATTTCACGCTTGTTAGGGGAGAGGACACAGCTGTGACTTTCCACTCTCAGGGAATTTCAAAACAGCGAGGGCAATCACCCTCCTGCTGTAGTCTCCTTTCCATCTCCAAGGCGACACAAAGGCAATTAAGCAAGGGCTGGTGTCCAGTATCTGTCCCATAGTTTAGACAAGCTCTTAAGACAGCTACGTTGGAGGTCACAAAGAGGTCCTAATTATGTAAGAAGCCCAAACTCCCTCTTCCTCCCCTATCAGTCAGGTAGAGTTACACTGCATATGAAAAGCATTAAGAGGTTTTTACACAAATCTGTTGATACTCAAAGTAAAACTCCAAGTGAAACAGCAGTGCTACTGGTTGTTGTTTCGGTTTTTGAACACTCAGACTAACATGTTCATAAGACAGTAAAAATTCATCAAGTCTGGAGTAGACATTTAGTCATCAACTTACTCTCACACTTAACAGTGATTTTTATGCTTCTGTTTGTTTGTCTGTTTAAGTCTAACTCTCCACCAACAGGCAACCTCTCAGGCAGAGGGGTGGACGCTGAGCACAGCCCGAGATACACACTGAAACACATGTGCTCGTGTGATTACCTTTTTCCCTTTTACATGCTTAATGGAAGGAAACGTTTGGGTGATTTACAAAACTAAATCTTCAGTAAGTTTTCACTTCCTTCTTGTTACCACATATATGTTGCATGCAGTACCAATATAGCTCAACCCACTCTACACAATGACGTACTAGCTGTGGACCACAAAATATTGGTTGTGACAATTGTATCAGCAAAGAACTTGGCCCATATGCTATAACGAAGGGAACCATGCAAGGTAAAAAGTCGGGAAGCAATTTATAACAACAGATAAATAATCACCACACTATTTCTAAACTTACAATTGGAAAATGAGCAGTAGACACATTCTCAAAAGTCAGAGAGGAGATAGCTAAGATATTAATTTTACAGTTCTCACCTTACTAATGCTTTGACAGTGGATCTAACCACACTGGAGAGCAGGAACAATGGAGACACAAGAATATGAAACAGGGAGATGGAGGCAAATGCCACGGATGGGGAGAAGTCAGCCTTTCTTGTCAGATGAGCATGGACCACAAATGTCTACAAAGAGACAGACATCATCATCGGTGTTTTGTCATAAAGAAGGAAATGCACAAAGAGTTCATATTTCATAAGCATTTCATTTACAGAATCTTAATTTAT
The DNA here is from genome assembly GCF_035582795.1 of Mycteria americana. Taxonomy (NCBI): domain Eukaryota; kingdom Metazoa; phylum Chordata; class Aves; order Ciconiiformes; family Ciconiidae; genus Mycteria; species Mycteria americana. The sequence goes on from NC_134369.1 coordinate 16,121,767, forward strand.
ACTCTCTTAACAGTTTGGGGGAGTGCTGCATACTCTGGGCTGCTTCTGGTCACAGACAACAAGTGGGCATTTTCCATTCTCTCCCACAGGAACTGCAAATGTGTAGCAGGTTTACATCCTGTCCTCCTCCTTCCTCATTTCCACATCACTTATACTTGAAAATGCAGTTGTAATTAACACTACTTAGAAAAGTCCATACTTACTATAAGTACAGCTGCAATTGGTATTGCTGCATTCATAAAGACTGTGAAGGAAAACACGTAGGAACATTTAGAAACAATTTCCATTCAGACATGCTAAATGTTAAAATACTACTAGCACTGGTTTACAATGGCATTTTCTATGCTTAAGATAGCAAAAATGCGCAACTATCTACACACATCAGTACATTGTTTTAAAATGCCTACAGTTTACGTCTCTTCACGTCATCAGAACAGCCAGAACCCTGCAGTGCACTCTAGACAAAGATAAGTAATCTACTGGTTGGGAGCTGTGATCAGCTCACACAGTTCAGGCGAGGGACGCTGCAGGTCTCCGTCTCATGACAGGCAGAAAGGCCGAGCTGGTGCAAGGTCTGGCAAGCGACTCGAATACCTGACAGTGAGAGGAAAGGAGACCCAGCAGAGGCTGCACAGGTCATAGCACTGGGACTGCCCCGCAGGCTGGCTGCTCTGCCCCATCTGCAGCCCAGCGGCACGACCTCCTGGCAGAGCCACTGGCACGTACGTCAAGTTGTGACCTACTTCTGGGGCACCACTTCTGAGGTACAGGGATTTGTGGTCCCCTCAGTTTTCGGGATGCAGTTCAAAGGATAAGGTAAGATTGGCAACCCTGCACTGTATCGTTGACTTAGTTTATTCTTATGGAGGACGTACTCATAATTACTCCTGCTTTGTCAGGCTTGACTACTCTGTGAATGTCCTCAGGAACTCCATACAGGTTCTAACGGTTCCTAAACGTGGTAGAGCTTTGATTTCAGCTGGGCCTTGAGTTATTAAAATGCACGCAATGAACCAGATTCCTCCCTGACGTCAAACAGTGTCTGTCTTGGTGCCCTGGATTCCCTCGCTATAGCAACTCAGACACTACAGCATTCAGAGGTTATTAAACAGATACATGGGGAGAAGCAAGCAAATACCATTTCTGTATAGGGATCTCTTTTAGGTTGGGCAGGAATATGGGTTAAGAATGGATAACTGGTTAATAAACAAGTTATCCATCTGGGAGCTTGAGTCAGAGCTACAATCTTACCCCACATGTCTGTCCCCTCTATCACAACCTGAGGATATTATTTAATCATCACCTTTTCATTTTGACCTTTGCTCAACTTTATTTCATTAAGTAAACAATACAGAGAAATAATATAGAATCTATAGCTAAAATAGAATTAAAAGATCAGTACACATGTAATAGAAAAGAAAGAGGCCAGCCACTTCTTTTTTGTTTAAACTATGCCCGTCCTTTTTTCCTACCAGGTGTAGCCAATGTTCAGACAGTAAAAGCACTCCCCAGTTACTTCAGCTGAAGTGGAGTGTCATCATTTGAGCCACAAATGCTGGCTGACTGTTTGGCCATCCTTTTCTGGGCATAAACCCCCTGAAGAACTTAACATACTTAAGATGTTCCTTTTTGCTACGTTTAGAAGATCTTTAATGAATCCTGTAACACACTTGTAAACTCTGTACTCAAGCTTAAATAAAATAGCTGTGTTATCTCATGTAGCTCTAATTCCTTAATAGAGGGGAGTATTTGAAAATATAGGTATGTTTGTGTATATAATTCCAAAATAAAAGCTTAGCCTTCGAAAGACTAATATGTATTAAAGCCTAGAAATTCATAGTTTACTCCTCCCCCTAGGGAAAAAAAATAATATATTTTTCTAAGGAAAATGTTCTTTTCTGTGCTGGAATACAAAGCAGCTTCAGTTCAGACTCTCATTTCTCCTTATGATTCTACTTCCTGCCCAGTTTTCACACTTCGTATAAACTTGAGGTAGTTACGGCATAGAAATTTTGAAAAAGGGAAACTTGCTGCCTGCAGCTATGGACTTCTTAATTCTATTAAATCCTTGCACTTGCAATTTGCCTTCAAGACTGCTGCAGTACATGAGTTTGCTTTTATGAATGAATCTGATGAGGGAATCCAGCAAAGCTGATAACCTTCTTACAGATGGATCCTGCTCTTCTGCTGTCTACAGTATGAGATCATACCTGTCAAATATGAAGCTGGATGGATTAAATATATTGTAGGGTTGGCAAAGCCCGCGGCAGTTAAGACAGCTAGGGTCACTTGGTGGCTCCCAAGAAGTCGATCTGAATTTTGCTATTATGTGAGATCACAAGTACATCCAAGGACTTCACTTCAAACATCTTCTTTCAAGGAAACAAATAAGGGCTTATTGAACCACTGGAATTTGGGGGTTGGATTTTTTATTTTAATTTTTATTTTTTCAATTATGCAAGTGTCCAGAATAATACAATGTTTTCTAAAATAAATTTATTTTTCAGCTAAGACTTTTGGTTTAGTTAGATTCAGTCAAAAGTACTTTGTTACTGGAAAAAGACAGACTGAATACTGGTAAAACGGTTTCAGTCATTTCTGAATATTTTAGGACAGTAACCACTGTTATTTTCCTGTGAGAAAGCCTGGAGTTACTTTGCTTCTGACAAATTAGGCAAAAATTCATAGAAATAGGAAAACCGCTCCTTCCTTTCTCTGTCTTTCCTGAATATATAGCGCATACCAAATCCTGTAAAACCGAACATAGGCTAATCTTACTAATCAGTATGAAAAATACTACATAGGAATCTTCTCTGCTACAGTTAAAGAATTCACTGCCAAAACTCAAAAGGTGTCACTACCAACTTTGCAACCCAGCTTTGATTCTGGGGGGTACATTTCCTTAAAATTATAGGAAGAGCTAATTTCTATAATAGCTCTTTTAGTACACATGAACAATTCCATATACATACAAACTGGATCCACGCACAGGGGCAAGGCAGATGAGATCCAATTTCCATGCGGTCTTGAAATGGAATTTTCTTGTGGTCTAGCCAACACTGCCCTGAAACTTGTAGGTATATTTTGTGTAATCCAATGTAACTCTATTCCTCATGAACAGAAGTAGCTCCAACCACATTCCTTCATTCATGTTAATAGCTGAGTGTATTTAGAAAGGAATTCCAGAGTCTATTCAAAACTGTATGTTAAAAAAAAGTATATATAAAAATCTCATTTCTGCTTTCTTATTGTTCTAGGAAGTGTCTGCCTTCCTCTTGATCAATAATACATAAAATCTTGGTAATCTGCCTTTTTCATTCTTTTTTTTCCTTCTTAAAAAAATGAAATCATATGTTCACTATAATATTAGCAAACACGCTTTGTGCTGATTATACCTGTCCTTCTAATTATACTTACAGTAAGAAAAAAGGCAAGTTCTCATATATTTATGCTCCCTTTTTAGTCTGCTAAAGTGTGAGTTTGTACAGATCAGTGTAATTTCTCCTGAAGACAGAGGGTGTAAGGAACTCCTAGGCCGAAACTGTAGGAACCCTTTATAAGCCAAAATTATATGCAACAACATAAAAAAGCTGCGCTGGTTTACCCCAGCTGAGAAACTGATCTAGTGTGTCTTACATACACATAAGTATCACACATAATACAAAACAAGAACGCAAATGCAAACATTGAATATTTCAAGAAGCAGCCGTAAATATTTAGAATTGTTTTTAATAATACATGTTCTTATTTATGTCGCTATTTCTTTACAGAATAGTCAGTATTCTTGGGATGAATACATCTTTTCCTAGCTGTTACAAATTATACTGTGAGGATTTAAAATCAAATAAGCCTCCACAGCTCCTTCAGTCCTACAGCTGAACCTGTGGCTCTGACTATAAATAGATTTTAATGCCACATGAAGCAGTGCAAACACAGGGAGCCCATCTGTGTTGATCTGGGTGTACACAATCTACTCCAGCTAAATTCTGTTTTATGTCAGAATGGAAGCTACTCTCAAAGCACAGAGAGCTCAGGATCCCCAGAGAGAAATTCTGGTCTCCGAAGTCAAGGAAAATGTCAACGTAATGTCACTTAAATTCAGCGGGATCAGGATCTTTCCCTCAGAGTGCATTACCTATGTGATCATTTGGCAGGGAAGAAAGGCAGCTACACGTCTCTTGGGCAAATGAAATCAAATAATACTAACCAGACTGGAAGTTATTTTCCTAAGGAGTAGCCTTCCTTATTAGCCTAGAAGGTATTTGTACAGGCCGCTTGCGGCATTTGAATACTTCTCACTAAAAGTTTCCATTTCATTAATATCTTACAGATTATACAAACAGCGTTCTTCAGTATGACTTTACTAATTATTTCTAAAGTATTACGGTAGCAGTTATATAGGTATTGCATATGATCTCCTCAAATACAGACTTCAATTGGCCCTAGGTCTTTTTAAAAGGATGATAAATGCCTTAAAGCAGCTTGAAAGATAACATGAGACAAAAGAATCTGGATATGGAATGATGAAATTGCCAGGATTCTCATATTTTTCCTTTCCAGGATATAGAAATGATCTTAAGAATCACTTATTTTTATAAGAAATCCAAATTTTGAGTAAGAAAGTGTAAGTACCATCTGTTGGAGCTTCACTGCAAAGACAATTCCTGTCACATATTATGATACACTGTATTGTGCAAAATGCAGAAGGGAAAAAACAAAGAAACTTCAACAAAGGCTTCTTCCTGAATGCTACGTTATAGAGGAGAGTATTGCTGGCTGAAGGTAGCCTGTGAAATACTTGTCCCTTAAAAGCTTATCTCCAGAAAAGTTAATGCTATGAAGCATTAATCTTGACTTTCTCTTTTAGGCATATTTCCCATACAGGCAAAATTCTATGGAATTAAATGGAAAGTCTGACTAAATGGAAAGTGAGGAGTACGGATCAGAGCCTAAAGCAACTGAAACAATCTCAACAGAGAAATGGTAAAGTCATTAGTAGCTAATAATGCAGTAGCACTTCAGCTGAACAGTGGATTAGAATGAAGGAAGAGACTTACTGGATATGGAGGTATAAAGGGCAAAAGACTTGAGGCTAGTCATTTCTTTTTGTCTGGTTTCCTCTACACTGCTGTGAAAGATGTGTTCCCAAGCATAGAGTTTAAGGAGCTTAATGCCTCGAAGCATCTCATTTGTCTTCTTCAGTCTCTCATTGGAGTACTCCTGCAATATTTACATACGCATTTATTTAAAGAGTATAATTAAAGCGCCTGTCCCCTAAAATTAAGGATCACACAAAAATTTTATGCAGCCCCTTGTAATCAGTCAGGTATACTTTACTAGTTCTGTCCATTCAGACGTTTTGCTGTTTTTCACGAAGGTGAGCTTCCCTAGAGCTCAAGTGAAAAGGCCGTTGGTTTGCACTCCTAAATCATATAGCTTGTACTGAAAATTCTACTCTTCTGTCAGCCTTCTGCTCGCTTGCGAGGCAGCCTCCCATGACTTCTACTGCCCAGCGCACTGGCTGGATTTTCAACAGGCACCCTGACAACATACAGAGGAGATCAGAACACGCAGAGAAGCTGCGGCCGGGCACACCGCTCTGCCCAGTCAACACGATACGGAAACAACGGTGCCAGGCTGCAAAGCAGCAAGGCCACATTCGCAGGAAGCTGTGATCCCGTAGGGAGCCTTGACTCTGAGCAGGGCCAGCTGGCTCAGGCACAAGAATACACTGGCGAAGTTGTGCTCCCCGTAAAGCATAACTGGAAGTTATGCTGCTTCTGGTTTTCAGGCTAGCTCAAGCATCTTTGTACCACGCTACGTTGCACACTGGAGACATTTCTAGCACTAAATGTGCTGCTCCCATCTGCAGGAATTTCTAGGTGATGCTGTCTGGTTGGATGCTATCTACATTTCTAGAAGGGTGTATACTGTTGATGTGAAGGCATTACTTTTCACACAGGAAGGTGCACAAATAACTCTCATTACCACCCATGACTTGTGGTAGAAGAGATTTCAGCAAGCTGTCTGGCTCCATTACAGGTTCATATGGCTTCCTTGGCAGTGCAATAGTCACTGAAAGTGGGGATAAGGTTCAGAGCAGCTGGGCACGGTAATTCCAATGAACCAAGGTAACTTTCTCGGCACTGATGCAGGCAATTCAAATTATAGACGAGCCAAGTGAGGGATCAAGGAACAGCTTGTGACTAAGAAGACCTCTAAGCTCCCCAGTTAAGGAGCATGCTGTGGGAGTTAGGACTGTCCATAGCTTATTTAAATAAATCACTTTGACACTTTGTGGATAGATTTCCACAGCTATGATGTATCTGGGGCCTGAGTTTGGATGCAGCATTCCTACTTCCTTTCCCCTTGGACAGCTTGCCCTGCATAATTCATTTATTTGTGCACCATCAGACTGCACAAAGCCACTTCAGTCAACGATTACTGACCATTTACATTTGCAAGTCAGACAGATCTTGAGTTCTTTTGCTCTTAGGGAAACACATACTTGTTGAAAAATATAAACCCCAAAACCTGCATCTTTACTGCTTACGCTTATCATGCTTTGACATTCTTGAACATTACCAATGTTTGAGAATCAGTTCTTCGTCAATGTCCATGGTTAGCTTTGTAAGTCCAAACACAGACCAATGCATAATTACCAGAGGTGATATTTTTGTCATGTACAAGTTTGAAGACACTTACCAATGTGCTTCTCTGGGCCTGTGAGAGTTTTGTTGCTACAAAGTACTGAACAGGTGCAAGGACTATGATTACTGCTGCTCCAATTAAGGCACTGATTCCAAGAAGGTAGTAGAGCAGAAGAATTCCTACAATTATCTGTTGGGAGAAAAGAAAGTGAGGGGAAGGCTTGGGATAACTTAACTTTGGATATGCGCCACAAAGACCTATCACAGGGTAACTGGACAGCAAGTTCAAAACCAACAGCCACTGCAGCTAACCCTACCCCCAAACATCATACGTTCTGCATCGCCGGCACAGTGGGGTTTGATCAGTCAGGATATTCTGCCAGAGGACCAAATACACCCACTGGTGTTCCTCCCCAGCTTGTGGATTCTGTGTGTTTCCATTTCATGGACTCTCCATTATGAACAGTGGAAGGTTGTACAAATTTGCGTATCTTCTATAATGTAACTCTCACAGCTATTTAAAATAACTTTATTTAAAACCAAATACATTTATAAGAAATCTTCAAATAAAATTTAAAAGTTATTTTAAAATACTTCCAAGTAACACATTGAGATATTCCCTTTGCAGTCACTATTAAATATTTTTTCGCCATTGGCCAGATGACATAGCATGCATTTTCTTGACTTATAATTTTTTTTCTTCTTTGACATTTAAGCATTTTTACACCGGTGGAGAAATTACATCTCCCAGTTTGATCAGAACTCACTAGCCTACCACACATGGGACTTCCACAAAGAAGGAATGCTTCTTTGCTTACTATAGAAACTAATATGAAATACTATTAAAAATACAACTGATATTGTAAATGTTAACATGACATTATTGCTGACCAATACATAAAAAAGGAACATCATAAATCATATCACTAAGACCCTCCACTTCAAATAAACTCTAACATAAACTTGCAAGAAACTGTTTTAAGGATGCACAGTACTAGACTGGCGATGACTGTTAAAAAAAGGTTAGAGAAACAGCTTAAGAAAAAAAGTTTTTTCTTTGGATAAATAAGAATCTAGAGAGAAAGTCTGAATGGGAAGGGATACTGTAAGCAGCTCAAAAAATGCAAACAAGGTATACAAGCTTCCAATGTTAATTACTACTATTCTAATGACCGACTCCTGAACAATCTGGAGCACTGACACTCTATATATTTATCAGTATAAGCTGATAAATTAATCAGAAGACATAGTGATAGAAAGTTAATTTCATACATCATTTCCCTTAATTAAAAAAAAAAAAAATTGGAAATTTCCTTAAAGCGTTCTCTACTACTCTTGCTATATTTGCATACTCTCAAAACCCTCACAGAAACACTATCTTCCATATCATTTCAAAGCTCAGTAGTCATATGCCCATCCATTCCCACACATATTGATGGGAATTGGGTGTTGAAGAAATGAAGAAAAACAGAGTCCTTAGTTTCCACATTTCCATCTTGACATTTTCATTAATTTAAGGCACACAGAGAGAAAATACAGATTTTTTTTTTCTTAACAATCCTTTGATGCCTCTCTGCAGATGAACTAAACTAAAACATGACTCTTAAAATGAGTCACAGTATTTACTTAGGAAACATGCGGTAACATGAAAGTAAAGCCCTATTGTATATACACCACAAATCTAGTAAGAGCAAAGGTTAAATTGTAAATTAAAAATGTTTTACTGACAAGTAAGTGAGCAATCTGCTTCCATCTGAAGTCAGGAAATCCATGGCTGTATGAAGCCAAAGAAAACACGCAAGGCCTCTGTCAGATAGCCCTGGTAGAGCTCCCCTCCAAAACCTGAAATGGTCTTGGTCTTTACCGATCAAGATATTCATTCCCAACTGCTTCTTCGTGGGCAGACGATCTAGGCACTCAAAATACAGGAAAGCATTGAACAGTGCACAGTTAAGAGATGTTCAAAAATACAAAGTCAATGCGGAACACTGACTCTCTGCTTTCCCTGCTTTACTGCTTTCCCCCACTACTGGCTGATTGTCCAGGACATCATGGGACCGGCTGGTCCCAGAAACAGAGCCTCAGCGTCTCACATAGACAAGGGGAAAGCTATTCCAGCTACTGGATCCTGAGGGAGCTGCTAGCTCACACCTGCTTTCCCCCCACCCCCATCCTGGCTATTGAAAGGGTCAGTCTTTGCAATAAAAATTCTATGTTTTCACAATAGATTAAAAATGATCCCATTTTCATCTCCCTTATATTGCGATAATAAGGGCACACTTTTTTAATATATTCATCATGTATGGGACAAAAAATATATTCTCGATGTAAGTATGTGAATGCTTGTATCTGAAAAGTTCTGAAATCTGTAAGCATTATTGCAAGTAATTCTATATTTATCATACTGCACACCACACAGTCAAGAATAAACAGTACGTAGATAGTATCTGAACTGCTGGAGGGCAGTATCTGGCAGATGGGAAGGCTCTCATTAATATTTCTGAGAAGGTAACGATCATATTTTTAAAAAACTGTGTAATGAAACACTTTGGTTCCCTTTCATCAAAATCCCAAAGCTCTTACCCGCCAGAGATACATATCACGAGCAAGAAACTCACCAATAGCTCTGGTTATTTTGTCTTGATTATTTATTGAAGATAGCAAATACTTTCAGCCAGAAACTGCTTTGTGGCCAGTTTTGAAAGAGACAAATGTCCTTTCATTACAACTGTAAGCTATCCCTGCCAATGAACCGGAGGTATGAGAATACGGGATTTTTTAATAATCACAATGAAATCAAACGAGGGTGTTTATAAAATGGAGGCAGGGGGGAAGCCTTTACAGGGCCTCATTTTGCTCCCGGGGTTTGAGCCAGACCTACTGAGGGCATCTTTCAATTGATGGGCGTCCCCAGGCCTCTTTTCATTGATTTCAATGGCCTTCAAACAGTAACTTAAGGCAATGATAAAGCTCCTATTGACTCCAGTCAGAGCAAAGATGGGGCTCAAATTATCTGGACTGTATAGAAAACCTAACTTGTTATGAATGGCTAGGTCTTCTAGACAAGGATAATTACAAAATCCATAGCAGATGCTGAAATGCTGATTGTTAGATTAAGAGCTACAAAACAATTAAAAACCTGTTTTAAATAATAACGAAGCTTGTTCAACTTTTTATTAGCCATCTCTTGAGCATCCAGTAATTGCTTTCACTGCCTCATAAAACAAGGTATTGAATGAATGTTGCGGAAACATGTTCTGGAGAAACCTTTGTGATCACTATGACTCATTGATTTGTGCCTTGCAATGTGTGCACCATCCACAAAACAGGAGCATGCTTTGACACTGATAGTCCTGATCTGCTAAGGAGCATCGCAAGGTGAAATTTAATGCAAATAAAATTTATTTTCAGAAGACTGTCAGGAAATCTTTATGACTCCATGACTTATGGCACATTAGAGCAAAATGTTGGTACAGAATATGCAATGAAATTGGCTTAATTCTCAGTTGCACTAAAGCTCTCTCTACACTGAGCTGCCAGAGCGGTCTTACAAAAAGTGTACGTGAAATGGGTACCTCTTACATAGCCTGTTTTACTAACAGACTTACAATGGAGACTAAGCCTCGGGGATAATTGGACCCTAAACGTTATCATTAAAGGGGTGGACTCTTAACGCCTCTTAGCTCTTTCAGCAATATCATTTTAGCAGTATACAATCACTGACTTCTTACTGCAGGGTACTTCTGGATAAAGTGGATAAATGGATAAATGGATAAAAAATACCCTGATATCCAAATTATTACTAACAAACTGCCAACCTGTAACCATATTTCATATCATATTTCATATAAGTTTCTTTTCATTATAGTTGTCTTCTCTTTTGCAAGAAGAAATCCATATTAGCACATGTTCCTTGATCATCATTTTTTTTCCCCACTTTATCTGGTTCCCATTCCTCCCCCCCCCCCCATAATTTCAGGGAAACCATCCTGATGCTAAAAAATAAGTCAAGTTTCTTTCTGAGAAATTCCTGCTGATAATTGCATCACCCTTTTTTAATTCTAGAAAGTAAAATGTTTTTAACTGGCATACAAGCCTCTTCAGAGTAGATCAGGAAAACTAGTCTATACTCCAGTGCAGTTACTCCTGCACAAGAAAGAGGTAAATGCATTTATACTGTATACACTGTGACCTGTATAAATATATCTACAATCATTTTAAATCTTAATATTTTAACAGGTATAGCTATATACAGCTCACATGTAGAGTAAATGCAAGCCTTAGGCATGAAAGCATAGTTAAAAGAAGCTATCAGTAAGCTGCTGACTGTTCACACCTTAATGTGCTCACTATGCTGATTTGAGGCTTTACACAAGTCTCATTGGAGTTAGCGAGTTTTACCAGAGATTCAGACAGATTTCTTCTTCCTCCAGGTGCTACTGCAGTCTCGGAAGCAATTTACCCCTCACTACCAGAGAGATACTAGAAGACACGGTAACATGCTAGGTTTCAAACACAGATAGCAAAAGTGTGAAGACTCCCAGAGTATTTCAAGAGGACACTAACTGGTTTTCCAGAGAACAAATACTCCCCAAAGAAAGAGACTATACAAGAGGACACAAGACGCATTCAAGAACTCACTATCACTGACGAATAAGAAGGACCTGCATGGCCTTTCCCCAGTATTTTCCTCAGCGAGGAAAAAACCAAAACAAATCCAAGGAAAATAATTAAACCAGAAGTTTTTTTCCAGGTTAAGAAGTTAATCTGTCTACCATGCAATCAGATTATTTTAAGACCATCACAAAAGAGGACTTGCTCATCTGATCTGTAGCAGCTTGACCAAAACCTCTTGTTTTTGACAGGAATAACTATAACATCCACTCAATTCTAATATGTGTCTTTATTGTCAGAAAAGAACGCAGATCTCCTGATGGCCAGCAGTCTAGCGCCTTACTCTTTGAAGGACATTCATACAATTTATATAATCACCTGAATGGCTGGCTTTTCTTCCCCATCCCCAGCTTTTCAATGTAGTATTCTTACATGCTCAACATCTTATAGAAGAAAATCGCTAATATCAGATGTTGATGGACACCGGAACTCCTAAGCAACACTCCTAAAGCCATGTTAAAACTGACGGGAAATACGATCTGCCAGTTGCAGTTCATATACAGTCTCATGAAAATGATTTCATTTTTGGGCAAGAGCAGGCAACCCAAAATGCAAAGCTGCTGGGTAGATTACTTGCAGCTTTCTGACTTCCACACCAGCCAAATCAGCCTCTGCAGAGTGCTGGAACAAGACCACCTTTGTGACATGAACACAATAGAGTTTTCATCATGTTTTTGAAACTAAATGATATTTTTAGAAAATACTGTGTGAATTTAAACTGTGCTGCCTCTTTCGTTGTATTTACTTTTAGCGTTGAAGCACTCTCAACAAAAATACACCGAGTAGCTGGAAGAAAGCAGAAAGAATTACAGGGTACTCTATTAATATCAGATGAAACTATGTGCTTTACTGTCAGTTTTCTCAGGAAATTCCTAAATGGAAATGCAGGAGGTTTCTATGGTTTTGTTTAAGTACTGGCTCTTCCAAACTAAGTAATTTGCACTTTTCCACTGTTTCAGTAAGTGTGAACTTTGAAAAATGATCCAAGGTTGTAATGAGATTGCTCTGACTTTCTGCTACTGTGTGTCTGCTCTACCCTCTTACTCGCGTAAACTTAATCACAGGGCCATCCAGTGAGATTCACCACTTCGCAGACTCAGAGGAATAAATACTACCTCACTGAAAAAAGACTAGTTTTGATCAGATTAGTTTTTCAGTAGCTCTGCAAGCTCATGTGACAGAATGCACAACCTACAGAGCTGGAAGAACGAAGGAGGTAAAACAGTGTGTCTCCATGTTGGACATCACATACGAACTCCTGTTTCAGTAAGGCAACAGGCTTAAGATTAATTTAAATCAATTATGAAAGTACCCTCCGAGATGGGACTCTGCTTTCCTCATCTTAAAGACTTGATAAGACACAGTTGTATTGCATTGGGCATTACACATGCTACAAGGCTACAGGACATGGGAACCAGGAGTCACCAGGCAATTGAGCATGACGCAGAACAGTGATCTGCTCCGTGTCAGGCACGTGGGAAAGGAGATTGAAGGGATGAGAGTGGTATTTAGAGACAGGAGACCAAAAACACCAGAGAGGATAAAGTAGCAAAACCATTTCATATAACAAATGAATCTGTGGAATTTCACTACAATTTGTCATCCATGAGGCAGCAGCAGTTTTAAGAGATGTCCAAAGCATCGTCTCTAAGCGATCATATTTTTTAATAAACTGCTACTTCTCTTGCTTCTGCTAGGATTCAGAAGACAAATGATTGCAATACATTCCAGTTAACTCCCCTGATGTAATAAATGAATGCACTGGAATAACATAACCTGCTGCACCCTACAAATTCTTGTTACAAATGCAAAGCGTGTTTGGCAGCAGTCAAGATCCTAATACAATCCTAAACACCTAGAGTCCTGTCACAGATGTGAAATATATTACATACAATGTTTCTAGAAATTAACAGCTCGAATCATATTTCAAGTTATTCTTTAACTTCTTTAATATCTCTACTTTCATAGAAGTCATAAGCAATCAATCACTACAGACTGATGCACATTAATAACAAAAGCATGTCCCATCTCCTTACCTGTACTGGCATAGCCCAAAGGTTAGGGCAGAGGAAAAAGAACCACATCAGCTGATTTGTGTCTATGGCAACCAGGTTACAGATCTGGCCCGCAGTCATCTCCCCCATAGACATGTTAGAGGTTGAAAGCTGCATAATTTTATTGTATATTTTTGTCTAGAGGAGAGATCAAAAGGTGTTAGCATGTAGAAATAAAATAAGATTTCTAGCTCCATCTAAAACACAGGCGCAGTCCAGCATGCTGAGGGAAACCAACATTCCCAGTAACTTGAACGAAGAGCTTAAAATTTGGCCTTTTGTGCCATGATGAAAAATGTTAAGCTACTGTCTTGTTGTTCACTCACAAAAAGCACAGTGCGACTAGGTACAAAATGGTTGTCTAAGTACCCCCTTTTTGCATCCCTGTGGATCAGTAAGAGAATGAAACCTTTACTGCCCAAAAGGCCCAAGAACCATATTAACAACTATGATTTATACCTCCAGCTTCTCCATGGAGTGCCCTTGCTGTAACAAGTGCTAATAAAGTAATATATTATTACATTCAATATATAATAGTCAATATATTATAATCTTTGTTATTTTTCTCTGGCAGTTGATTCAGGTCCCATCCAACCTCAGAACCATGCTCCTGGCTGAGAATGTTGCTACACTGTGGCTGGAAAGCTCAATCCCATTACAAAGGTTAATTCACAGACAACTAATGTAACAGGTCCGATTCTGTACTGAATTAAGTAGTTGCCTCAGTGCAGAATCAGGCACCATGCACAAAAATAACTTAATACACAAGAACCAAAGTGTACTTTTACCAGCTGATTTGGTAAAAGGCTACACAGTGATGCCTTGCAGTCAGGAGACTTAGCTGACAGGAGGCACCCTGATTCAGTAAGTGCCTTCAGATCAAGTGCGAACTGTCCGTCGTGAAGCATAAAGGCATACAGGGCACATTGAACAGGTGCAGGTTTACACAGGGGAGGAATAGAGATAAAAGGTTTAAAGAAGATTGAAGAATTATAGGAAAAAAAAAGTATGAAAATACTGGCACAGAGGCTGCCGTTAACACTAATTCTGCTGCTTAGAGCGATGGCTAGAAATTTTCCAATTTGAACAGTCCGACTGCTGGTGTTAGCTGGTCCTCTGCATAATGTCCAGCACAGAGGACACAAACCTTTTCTTAAACAAAATTGATGGGAATGTAGCACTATTTTCCAGTAATTCCCCTTTTACACTTGCTGTGGTTCATGGATTTTTCAGTTAGTTGCAGCTCTTCTGCTTGATACAAGACATGCAATATTTTTATATATATTTTGGGTCTAATTTTTATTTCTTTAGGAATTTTCTACTTCACTCTAACAAGGGAAAACCAATGGATGGAATCCAGAAGTCTGGCAGCTGACAAGTGCTTCCAAGTGTAAGGTCAAAAGAGGATTAAACAATTACGCTGCTATTGAAAGCATCCATCTATCACACAGACTCTCACAGGATCTATGCAGTTCAGCGGATAAATAGTGTAACTTATAAGGCTGGCTTTCAAGCTGTCAGAGGGTAGGTTTCAGCCAGTGCATGTGGCAATATCGCATTGTAACCTTACACCTAATTCTCTCCTTTCCAGGCACAGATCTTTGTACATGACATAAGACTTTGATCTGCTGTTCCCAGTTATACAATGAGTATGGACTCCATTTTACCAGTCTTAATTATGTTCAGTAATTACAGACTCCACAATGCCTGGCAGATTTTGTGGCATGAGCCATGGATTAAGACACTACTCCATGCATTGGGAATACAATCTATCCTTTTGTCCAAAATATATTTATAAGACATTTTAAAGCTGTACTATTTGCATGGGATGTTACAAAAGTGCGCCTTTGAAATGGGAGAGGTGTAGTTTACAACCTCAGTTCTTTCAGAAGTTACATTCAGTTATACTGTCAGCAAATTTATGCTCAAAGGTAAGAAGAAATACAGCATTAGATATTACAAATAAATGTTTATATAAAATCATCAAATAAGATGCAGAGGAAAGAGAACAGAGGTCTAAGTTAACACAATCTTTAATGGCAACAGTTACATTCAATACATTTCAGGAGAGAAGTGTTTCAGAACTTAACGACTACAATTATAATTTGTATTTACAAATACACATATGATTATATGAAAATAGGTTAATTAATAATATATTGGCTACCTGTATTGCGCCTCTCAAGTTGATTCCTGTTTCAATAGCAACATAGTATGATGCTTGGAGAAACGTCCTTTGCAATAGAAGGGCAAAAAATAAGAGTACAGCCAAAACATAAGCATTGGACAGGAACTCTTGAGACGAAATAAAGAAAACACCGAGAATTTTAGTCTATAAAAAAAAAAGAAAGTTAGAAATCAGGTGCAATGGTAATTTAATTACCAGTTTTACATAATTAATAAGCAGAGATAACCACAGTTTATTATTCTGAAAGTGCTCTCCCAACCTGATATGAAACCTCACAGTTTATCAATTCAAGGGAACAGTCATATAATGTGCCAATTCAGTAAGCTTTATTTAAATGCAGAATGACATTTATAGGATTTCTGATATCCTTCCAAAACTCTAGGACACTTTGAGTAGCTCCATATGGTCATTTGCTAAAAGACGTGCACTGCCCGTTGTCAGAAAGGACTAGTTAATGTCCTTTTGAAGAAATTAGTCTCCTTATTTTAGCACCTCAGGTTACTGAACACTACAGTGACCTTCACAACTTGCTGAAAACAAGAACACATTCAGTACAAGTCTCCGCAGTGCCTTCTGCCTCACATAGCAATACTCCTTCTCGTGAGAGGAAACTAGTCTGATCTGTCCACGCAACAGTTTAACCACGTGTTGAGGTGGCTGGGAGGTCATTCATCAACACCACAGTCATCCTCCATAAATATCTGATCACTTCCAAGTGAATTGTGGTTGATTTTTCTTCAAACATTGGCCAAATTAAGCAGCTGTCAAAGGACTTTTGTCTACTACGCAACACAGACGGACTTGCGTGGATTTCTTAGGTTGCTCCCTTTTCCCACTTACGTGGCATTTGTTGCAAGCTACTGAGATTCAGACCAAGGCTGGATGCAAAGAATAGCAAGTAATTATGATTTCATTCCTGTTAATCTTTGTTCATGCAAATGTTCCTTATTTCCATAAGGAGGCATCTTGATAGTCATATACTACTTTTATGAAGTATACAGTGTAATAACTTACAAGAACATGGAAAATTTCCATCAGTGACACTCAACAGTGCTGAGTTTCATGCTTTGAAAACAGGGAATAAAAACTATTTAATTCAATAATTTATTTCCTGCTCTCAAAGGTAAATTGCCAGACAATAATATTTTCCATTTCAGTAAGGTACTTTGACTTCAACCAGATTTGATGTACACAAACATTTCTGCAGTCTGAAGGGCCACTGAACTAAATAAGGAATTAGCCCTCAGAGAAGCCCTCTGAGAAAGTATTCAAGCATACGGAGTCTTCAAAGTCAAACCAATAGAGTGCAAGCAATCGCTGGGCATACTTGTTTCTTTAAATCTGTACCAAGTGCAAAACTGAACAATTATGGTACGTCACCTTTTATGTTCAGATAAAGAGACATTTAACTACAGTTTTAGTTATTTGTAACTTAAAGGGATTTTAAGCCCTAAATTATTACTTATTCCATAGTAATTCAAATAGGCTACAGCAGCATTACACACTACAAAAAGTCTATGGTACAGTAAGAGTGAGTCTCTCTTCCAGATTATTTACTCTTACTAGTTCAACTTTTCAAATCAAGTTAACTTGGCTTTGGCACTTGCAAGATGCAACTGTGGTTATAAATTTATTCTTGCTGTAACTCTGAAGAATAGGAAGGAAGACCCAAGACTCTACATTTAGCCTGGAAGCTTTAGAAAATGTACCCCAGGTCTGGAAAATTACAAGTACAACCAAGTCTTCTCCCATGCTACCTGTAAGGCCTTGACAGTGGAAAAGAAAAGAGAAATTCACAAACTGGCCAAGTCCATGGCCAATTAGATGCACCCAATTTATCTTTCAGACTCTTTAACATTTATGCTTATAAGCATAAAGCATTAGGCATATGTAAGGTGGAAGAACTGCCCCTGGTGCTTAACTGCTCAAGTTTAAGAACCACCCATTGTTTTCTGTGCAGTGCATATATACTCAAATAAAAAACAGAATGCGAAACAGTATATAACTGCAAAACTTGGTGGTTTTGGGAAAAAAAAAAAGAAAGAAAAAGTACATTTGGGGAAAAACAGGATCATTTACATTTGTGATGTTTTCCCCTCAGACATGTCTTGTTGACTTGCAACAGTGAGAATCCTTCCTTTGAGTTACCCTTTCTCAGGTCGGCTATTATTTTAGCAATTCTTCACTGGGATTTCTTTTTATTTCAATACAGGATCATCCAGGAAAAAGTGGCATCTCTGTAACATTAAAAACTAAAAAAAAACTTCTTATGAAGGCAAAGCTAGAACGACATACAAGTCTGTGACACTGGGAGATTGTCAAAGATGCTAACATGACAGCAAAGGGAAAGACTAAACATGAACCATGAAGGTTACAGATTGTGCTGCATTATATCAAAGGCAGTAACAGAAGCAGCACAATTTCAGTGCTGTCCTACATATACATCTGGCTACTACTGCTAATTGCTGCAGCTAATACCACTTTTTACTGTATGTAAAAGAAAACCATTTTTTACAAAATCATGTTTTGACAAATCATGCTTGTCTAGCAATGAGATTTTGGTGCAGTGTTGATTCACATCAAAACATTATATAATAGATAAACACGGAGGAAGTGTGAGATGAATATTCTCATTATTTCTTCTCGTACTCAACTTGAGAGAAAAGGAGGACTTTTATATATATATATATATAAACATCACACACACACACTTGGTGAAAGCACTAAGATATTTGCCAAGTCTCAGATGCATTATGAGGCCATTATGGTTTACAAAGCCACTGAGCATCTGTGTATTTAAACTACAATAGTTTTCCAAGTGCACTTATCAGCCTGCAGGAACACAAGGAAATAACTGAACATCTACGGAACCTTTTGCATATAAGGCAAATAACCTTGTTTGAGAAGTTAATGGAACTAATTAGATGTTTTATTTTCAGAAATGGCTTTGAGGACATTCAGTGTCCCACCTTCTTGACAACTTCAGGATAATACCGCTTTTTAAAAGTGCCAGTAGGCTCTAACCAGTAAAAGGCTGAGCAAAAGGCCACTATTTAAATACTTAAAATACCCTAGACTCACAGTCTTAAATGTCAATACTGGGCCTTTTGCTACATCGGGACCTATGACTTCTAGAGATTTTTAAATAATGAGTCTGTAGGTTTGGTGTATCGTTTGAATGTGTCATGTCAGCAGATATTCCTAATACTGGAACTGCTAATCCTAACATTGCAATGTGGAAGATGCTACCAGCAAAATACAAAAGTTATCATTCTGTCAGTCTCTTCTTCGGTGTGAAATGATTAACGCTCAAGAGAAATTCATGTCATAAGAACGTTCCGGGGTGGCCATAAATATTGATACTGGAGTTATAAATAAACATGAAGAGCGTGACAGAATTTAAGACGCTGTCGTGCTCTGACTAACCGCGGCGCTCACTAAAGCAGTTAATACTGCCCGTGACACCCGTGTGATCTCACAGTTCCAGCTCCACAGAGTTCCGGCAGTTTATATCTGTCACAAAGGGCCTGAAGAACAGAGCAAACATTGTATCTTAGGATTTATCTCTTTGCCTTCAGTTTCACAAACAGAATTTCTGTTTGAAGGATACAGTTGACTCGTTACATCTCCTCAATCTAAACTATTTAAAATGAAGAAATGTCACTTTAAGGGATGGGTAAAAGACGCTCTCCGCTGTACTCACAGCTTACTTTGCTTGTCCGATTCTGTCCCACTGTACGGCAATTCTTCCCAATGCCCTCAAATTCAGCAGCGCATCAGACACAAACAATGCTTCCCCCCAACTCATCTTTGCCTTCCTAAGACAGTGTTTTAGAAGGCTCGTTTCCCACACCTACATAGCTCTCAGGAGCAAACAATCAATAAGGCAAGGTTCTCCTTTTTTGACTCATTACAAGTAAGGATATAACACTCCTAGCAGTACAGCTGGTGTATTTTTTTCCAAAGTAGACGCAGTTGGCTAGGTATGTGCATACATGTGGGAGTTTTCCTGAACACACCAGTCTGTTTACAGATGGTTTGAACAGAAAGCCTTCATACCTTTTAGAAAGATATTTCATCTAATCCAGCAAAAGCAATTTTCAAATGTAAAGGTAATTAGCCTCTCAACAGAAAAACAAAGTGTATAAACCAGGTCAAAACAGAAGGAAAAGGCTCTTGAGACCTTTTAGCAAAGGTAAAATACAACCTTAAGTGTCACTCATGGACTATCACCATCAGTGAATATTGCTGTTAGGTGATCCCCAAATGGTGTAAACGACAACAACGATGAGGCTACCGCTTAGCTAGACGCAGTGAGGATGTCAAGGCTGGATGAAACTCCATCCAGGGCCTATCTGGACCAGACCTGAGCATTTTTCACAGAGGAGCACTAGCTGACACTTTAATAGGAAAATTAAATCAAATAGTCTGGAGATAGTGATTTGGTATAATTTCAGTTGAAACCGTGTTCCAAACAAATTACCAAGAAGCAGCTAAAAAGCTTCCACTGTACTTTAGTGCAACATAGTCCGATAGACTTAATTTTTTCCTTTCCTGCTTTAACTGGTTTCCGTTGAAACTGCTTGCTATATTAAGTTTCCAAATATTAGGATAAGGATTGCAAAATGGATAAACAATTAATTTCAGCCTGAGGCCTTTGTTACATTTTCTGCAATGCATCTGATGTATTTCAATATGTACAGTAGACCTAATCCAAAGTGTACTTGAGTGAATGGGTATATTTCCATTAGGGTCAAAAGACTTTGGAAATAAAGTCTTGTATCAAACAATAAGCGAGCTGCAAAAATAAAGCGAGCTTTCTCATAGAAATCCAGCCGGAGTGACCTCACCTTATAATGAGAAGATGCTTCCTGAGTCTTTTCTTTTTTTTTTTTTTTTTTTTTTTAGTTAATCAAGAAGTATGTCTGTTTCTTCTTGGGGAACATTCATTTAAGTACTCTTTAAAAATATGTTTCAGTCACTTTTTCAAAACCAACCTCCCCAAAGACACTAGTGGAAATTCTTTGTCACAGCTAAATTATTTGGCATTTTATTGCGGTGACAAAAGCCTGCTTTAATCCTCTTTAGACATCACTCATTTTTGGAAACGAAAAGCCAAGCCTATTAAAAATACACTTTTTCTTTTCCAAAAAGCACTCAGTCACATA